>NW_015171558.1:177387-205651 GCF_001447785.1 Gekko japonicus
TTTATCCAACATTGGCATCTCTTATGTTCTTATGTTCTTATGTTGGCCACCGTGTGAGACACGATGCTGGACTAGATGGACTACTGGTCTGATACAGCAGGGCTCTGCTTATCTTCTTATGAAGGCCCTCGGCCTCTATGCCCTGTTGTTGGCCCTCCAGAGGAACTGGTTGGCCACTGAGTGTGACAGGATGCTGGACTAGATGGACCACTGGTCTGATCCAGCAGGGCTCTTCTTATATTCTTATGAAGGCCTCGGCCTCTATGTCCTGTTGTTGGCCCTCCAGAGGAACTGGTTGGCCACTGAGTGTGACAGGATGCTGGACTAGATGGACCACTGATCTGATCCAGCAGGGCTCTTCTGATATTCTTATGAAGGCCTTGGCCTCTGTGCCCTGTTGTTGGCCCTCCAAAGGAACTGGTTGGCCACCGTGTGAGACACGATGCTGGACTAGATGGACAACTGGTCTGATACAGCAGGGCTCTTCTTATCTTCTTATGAAGGCCTCGGCCTCTATGTCCTGTTGTTGGCCCTCCAGAGGAACTGGTTGGCCACTGACTGTGACAGGATGCTGGACTAGATGGACCACTGGTCCGATCCAGCAGGGCTCTCCTTAATCCGCCCCTTCCGACAAAGCCCAGTGGATAGAAAGTACTTTTTCTGCCACGGGGAGGGTGGGGGAGCAGGTGAGGCCCGCTGCCGAGCTGCCAATCACCTTGATGAGCGAAATGGCCTTTGATGGAATCTATTTCCCCGGCCTCCGGTTGCTATATGCTTAATGTAATAAAACTCCAGTGAGTATGATTTAGAATAACATTTACTGAACAGTCCGGTGTCATTCTGATGTGTCTCTCTCGGCTTTGCGCGCTGGTTATTAAACTCTATTGATTCTCTGGGACTGTCTGATGTTTATAAATGTCAAGCCGTCTTGTGGAAGCTGAACTTGGGGGACTGACTAGCCTATATGAAAGCCGGGGGGGGGGGAGTAAGGGAAGAGAGCACCGCATGAGGTGTGGGAGAGCCAGCGTGGTGTAGTGGCTAAGAGTATCAGACTAGTGTAGGGGGGGGCCCTGGGTTCGAATCCCCACTCGTGCCATGGGAGTTCGCTGGGTGACCTTGGGCCAGTCACAGTCCCTCATTCAAATCTACCTTACAGAGTTGTTGTGAGGGTGAAAAGGAGGACAGAATGATGTAAGCTGCTTTAGGCCCCCATTAGGGGAGCAAGGTGGGGTACCAATGAATTAGTGGTTAGGAGTGCGGACTCTGATCTGGGAGAACCGGGTTGGATCCCGACTCCTCCCCGTGCAGCTGCTGGTGTGACCTTGGGTCAGTCAAAAGTTCTTTCAGAGCTGTTCTGGAAAGGGCAGTTCTCAAGAGAGCTCTCTCAGCCCCACCTACCTCACAGGGCGTCTGTTGTGGGGAGGGGAAGGGAAAGGAGTTTGTAAGCCACTCTGAGACTCCCTTGGGTAGTGAAGGGCGGGGTATAAATCTAATCTCTTCTCTTCTTCTTTTAAATAACACTAATAATACATGCAGCGGGATCCCAATTTACACAGCTCCAGCCTCCAGCCCTCCCAGATAGCTCCTGGTTTTTACACACGGCAAAACGTCCAACCGTGCCGTTCTCCCCTCCCTGCCTTGACAAATGATGAGCAGTACTGCCCAGAAAGGGTCTATTGCCACGTGTCGTCGTCTCTGCTCACTGGAACCTGCTCGTAGGAAAGCCTTTGGCTGGTCTCCCTGCAGGCCTAGCCCAGGGCTATTTCTCCCAGCACCAGCCAAACTGACTGGCCACTTGCAACAGACAAGGTAGCCAAACGCAGGCGCCAAATGCCATTCCACCGCGCATGGGCACAACCCTGACCGCTGTGCCGAGAAAGACACCTTCTCCCGTCCACCCTGTTATCCAGATCCTGGCATGGCGTTCATCCCTCGAGGACCCAGATACTGTCGCTCCCTACCGTCCCAGTCAAACTCCTTTTCTGAGTTAAAGTTCAGGTTCCCAAGCTCCAGGTGGGGCCTGGAGACCTCTCAGAACATCTCCAGAATTACTATTCACCTCCAGAGATCAGCTCCCCTGGAGAAAACGGCTGCTTTGGAGGGTGGAGTCTATGGCATTTATACCCTGCTGCAGGGGTCATTTCCTGCTGGAGCGCACAGGAGCGGAGCTCCGGCAGTAAAGAGCCCAGGGGGCGGGCACATGCAACAAGCCCCACCCCCTGCTCCTAGCAGCCCTCAGTCAGAGCAAGAAGCAGCCAGGTAAGCTGCAGCGCCCCCACCCCGCCCCCCTGGTCCAAAACAGTCCAGTGGCACCTTTAAGGCCAAGTTTTATTCAGGTACAAGATCTCCCTCCTCTGTGAGGGCAGATCTGCACGTTCCACTCCCTCAAATAGCTAGCAATCCAGAACAGTCTAGTGGAGCCTGAGCGGTGGGTGTTGCCTTCTGACACACTTCCAGTGAGGTCAGGGGGTGTGGCACATGCAAATGAGCTATGCTAATTAGCTCCTGCACCTCTTTTTCTATGAAATGACCTCTGGTGACCACAACCTGAGCTAGCGATACATATTACATGCCAAGCTCTTGGACCCCTTTTCCGTCACCCCATCTCCCCCACTGTTTTGTGGGTGAAAATAAGAACGGGGCTCCCGTGTTCTCACACCGAGGGTCACGGCTTACTGACTTCGTCTGCTCTGCCCCGGCCTCCCTTCCCGTGACTTAGTCTTCGAGGTAAGGATGCCCTAGAGAAGGGTTATTGGAGCACACATATGGGAGCCCGGGAAACTCTAATGCCAAGGTGCTGAACTCATTTTTTTACATGAGCCGGATCTGACATAAATGCCACTTTGTCGGGCCGGGCGATGTCTGCCATAAAACGTAACGGCAGTTACCGGAGATATGGACTGTATAAAGGACGGCAGCTGGTAAGCTCCGAGTTGGTGCATCCTCACTGCAAGGCCCCCATGGGCTGGGGGTGCAGAGGCAATGGGCAGACTGGAGAGCCAGCGGTGCAGCACTGGGCAGACACCCCCGCGCTGCTTGACTGCTGCAGAGGAGGTTGTTCCGCCATTGCTGAAGCCACAACCGGAGTGGCTCCGCCCACTCCCCTCCACAAGCAGTCTCCTGTTCCCTCCCTTGCACTAGTTGCTTGTGGGCCGCGTAAGAGTCCTGAACGGGCCGGTCCTGGTCCTGACCTTATGTTTGACACCTCAGCCCTAGTGGGCACATGTAGTTCACTGCAACTCGGGGACTGAGGATAGAGGAGCATTAGGGGCTCAGGTTCTGCAGGCCCTGGCCAGGAAACTGCTGCCTCCCCAAAGCCATCCCCCCAGGCCAAGGCCTCCCCTTGCCTCATCGTGGTGCCAGCCACGGAAGCGAAGAGAGACGATGCTTCTCCAGGCCACTGCTGCTAGCCCAGCCCTTGGCCTGGATCCCAGCCCCCGAGGAGCCAAAGGGAAGCTTTGCCGCTGAAGCCGAGGCTCTCGCCCCGGGGGCTCTGCTTCTCTCCACTGCAGCAGAGGCAGCGGCTGCAAGTTTGAGTCATCGCCGCCGCCGGGGGCCGTCCCCTCCCTCCGCTCCCGCTTCGGAGTCCTGATCGAGGAGCAGCAAGTCGCTTCCTCGCACAGTCGGCCAGCCGGATGGAGGCGGGCGGCCAAGCCGTTCTTGCGCTCGTTCGTAATTGCCCTTCGGCTTCAGCGCGAGTCAGTGGAAACTTCCGATGCCGGGAAATGGACCCTTTCAAAATAGGGGCGTGTGATATTGCTAAGAAGGAGGCCTGCCTTTGCCTTTCCTCACCTCCTTTGAGACGGGCTAGAGTCGTGTCCGAGACAAAGGGAGCTAGGACTCTCAGAAGCGATGCTCCCTCTAAGCTGTGGAGTCTTGTGAGCAAAAATTCTACTTAATGACAGGGACGTAGCCAAGATTTTTTAAGTCAGGGGGCATTTAATAGGGGGCCCTGGCTAACCGAATTAAAGGAATATCCGGCTCCTTCCCTGCACCGGCCACTGCTTGGGGGCCCTGGGCTGCATGGGAAATCAGGGGGGCCTGGCCAGTAACTTGGGGGGCCTAGCCCCGAGATGCCCCACTGTAGCTACAGGCCTGCTTTGTGAGCTACCGGCATTAAAGTTGTGAGCGAGCTATTCGGCTACTGCTTAGTGACAGGAACGTAGCCAAGGTTTTTTAAGTCAGGGGGCATTTAATAGGGGGCCCTGGCTAACCGAATTAAAGGAATATCCGGCTCCTTCCCTGCACCGCCCACTGCTTGGGGGCCCTGGGCTGCATGGGAAATTAGGGGGCCCTGGCCAGTAACTTGGGGGGCCTAGCCCCGAGATACCCCACTGTAGCTACAGGCCTGCTTTGTGAGCTACCAGCATTAAAGTTGTGAGTGAGCTATTCGGCTACTGCAAAAATTAGTTTACTCTGGAGCCATCCCTTCCTGAGCAAAGACAAAAAGGTGTGAGCCAGAGGCTAAAAAACTACGAGCTAGCTCACACTCACTCAGCTTAGAGGGAACACTGTTCAGAAGCTCATACTCCAAAAATCCCCTTGGTCCCTAAGGTGCTACCAGGCTCTTCTACTGGAGACCAACAGGGCTACCCTCTGAACCCATCTCCACTGCCACGCCTCTCACAGATGGCATTGCAAAGGGGGAACAGAAGCGGCCTTAAGAAAAACGGGTCCACAGAAAGCAAGTGGTCCCATTTGCACAATTTCCCACCCCAGGCCCATTCTGCATCTAGCATTCGCCCTGCTGTTATACCAAACCCACATTGGAACAGAAATTCCCGCATGCCGGTTTCACTTTCTTTGATTGTTGGATTTTATGGTAGCCTCCACACTGCATGGCTGCTTTCGCTTCCTTTGATCTCTTGGTTTTATGGTACCGTCTGCCTAGATTTATGGCCGTTGTATGGCAGTTGAGGGATGACTCTGCAGTCAGTACGGTGTTGGCCCCAGGTATTTGAATGTGGTTTTGAGCCGCATCTTTGTCTGTTCCAGTGTGGGGTTGGTAAAGCAATGGAGCGAATGCCTGAAATCTCCAGGTATTTCTGAACCTAGCATTGGCAACCCTGCCCCCCTAGAGAAAATGGCAGCTTCAGAAGTTGGACTTTCTGGCCTCACATGGCTCTGCTTGGGTTGCCAGCTTTGGGTTGGGAAATACCTGGAGATTTCGGTGGGGCCCGGGGAGGGCAGGGTTTGGGGAAGGGAGGGGACCTTACCAGCATATAAAACCATAGGGTCCACCCTCCAAAGCAGCCATTTTCTCCAGGGGAACCGATGTTGGTCGTCTGGACATCAACTGTAATAGTGGGAGATCTCCAGGTGCTACCTGGAGGGTGGCAACCCTACCCTCTGTCCCCAAACATCCAGGAATCCCCCAGCCTGGCACTGGCAACCCTAGATGTGCTCTTAACAGACAATGCCCACCCAGCTCTAATGCACAAGGGAATGTTCTTACAGATCAGTTTCGGCTGAAGGAGTCTCAGGCCTTCGGTGAAGAAAGCCGACCCAGTCCCATTTGCACAGGAGGCGCATCTTGTCTAGACAAAGGGCTTCCAGAGGAAGAACAGCATTGATTTAGGATTAGACTCCCCGATTCTCCGTGCACTCCCACGGTGCACATTTACCTAATTTATTCTGATCACAGAACTTCTGTTTATCTTGGCACAGAATGTGTCCTTGTTTCCTCCCCTTCCGAAAGAGCACAGTTATGCTCCAAAATACGTAAAAGATTTGGTTTCCCCAACTCCTGGCTTCAGGCTTCTTTTGAGAGCCATTTTGGAGTAGTGGTTAGGAGCGCGAACTCCGATCTGGGGGAAACCGGGTTGGATCCCGACTCCTCACCGTGCAGCTGCTGGTGTGACCTTGGGTCATTCATAAGTTCTTTCAGAGCTGTTCTCTCAAGGGCAGTCCTCAAGAGACCTCTCTCAGCCCCACCTACCTCACAGGGTGTCTGCTGTGGGGAGGGGAAGGGAAAGGGATTGTAAGCCACTCTGAGGCTCCTTCGGGTAGTGAAGGGCAGGGTATAAATCCGATCTCTTCTACTTTTGGGGTTTGTTTTTTTTTTGCATTTCTGTTTGTGTGTGTGTGTTTGGAAGTCATGGCAACCTCTAGCAACTCGTACTAGGGCACAGAGCACATTCAGCGAAGTGGCTTGATAGCCTGCCTCTGGCCTCCCGGCCCTGGTATTCTTTGGAGGTCTCCCATCCAAATACTTGCCAGGTTTGGCCCTGATTAGCTTTCAAGATCTGATGAGATCAGGCTTGCCTGGCCTATCCAGGTCACCTTCCAAAGCAGCCATTTCCTCCAGGGGAACTGATCTCTCACGTCTGGGGAATCAGGAGTAATAGCGGGAGATCTCCAAGCCCCAACCTGGAGGATAGCAACCCTCAGGGCTCTTTTTGTAGAAAAAGCCCAGCAGGAACCTATTAGCATAATAGGCCACACCCAACAGCAGGAACTCATTAGCATATTAGGTCACATCCTGACAGCACATCTCATTAGTATATTAGGCCATACACCCATGTTACCAGAAGTGTGGTCACCCAGCCACACCCACCTTTTGCTTCTTATTCTATTTACTTTGTTTATTGTCAAAACCCAGGGCTTTTTTGGTAGCAGGAACTCCTTTGCATGTTAGGCCACACACCCCTAATGTAGCCAATCCTAATGAGTTTCTGCTGTTGGGTGGGGCCTATTATGCTAATTAGTTCCTGCTGGGCGTGGCCAACACGGGAGTCAGCTGGAACTCCGTTCCTGTGCGTTCCTGCCCCAAAATAGCCCTGGCCCTACTCCCAGGGCAGAGTGGGGACTCGAACCTGGGTCTCCCAGATCTTAATCTGACACTCTGTTATACCGTATTGGCTCCTGGAGGTTGTCAGCCCAAGCTTTTAACTCTTTGCTCTGCCGACGGAAAGGAGGACGCTCAAACTGTGGCCTGCGTTGCTCTCCCCTCCCACCCTCCCTTTAAATATAAAACAAAACTGGCCAATCTGCGCCCGCGAAAGTAGCCAGTCCCTGGCACCTCTCTCCGGAACTCTCCACAAGGGGCCGGGAACTGTCGCCCAAAATAGCAGATGGCGAGCCCCGGCTCCTTTGAATCCTGTCCGGCGACTCGCCTTTCTCTGCTGGTGACAGAGAGCCCACGGCGGCATGGCTTTTAATTGGAAACGCATCTGGCAGCCGGACGGCGGTGAGTCCTTCGCAAAGGCACCACGGCTCTGATTACGATGCGTTATCTCCCAGACAGTTTTCGGCTGTTTCGTAAGCAGTTTGTGGGCGCTGTGTATCTGCGTACAGCGAAGAATCTAAGCCAAAGGCAGGGGAGGCCGCAGTCCTCCGCGTGGTTACTCGGGAGTAAGCCTCGCCAAATTCAGTGAAACTTCCTACGAAGCACACTAGGCTTTGGTGGCGGTGGGAAGTGCCCCCGAGTCGCAGGCGACTAAATAGCGACCCCCAGGGCTATTTTTGGGCAGGAACGCAGAGGAACGGAGTTCCGGCTGGCTCCAGAGTTGGCCACGCCCAGCAGGAACTCATTAGCAAAATAGGCCACGCCCAACAGCAGAAACTCATTAGGATTGGCTACATTAGGGGTGTGTGGCCCAACATGCAAAGGAGTTCCTGCTACAAAAAAGGCCCTGGGTTTTGACAACAAACAAGGTAAACAGAATAACAAGCAAAAGGTGGATGTGGCTGGATAACCACACTTCTGGTAACATGGGGGTGCGGCCTAATGTGCTAATGAGCTGTGCTGTCAGGGGTGGGGCCCAATATGCTAATGAGCTCCTGCTGTTGGGTGTGGCCTATTATGGTAATGAGTTCCTGCTGGGCTTTTTCTACAAAAAGAGCCCTGGCGACCCCGTAGGTTTTTCAGGGCCAGAGACACTCAGAGCTGGTTTGTTATGGCCTGCTGCTGTGTTGTGACCCCGGACTTCCGTGGAGGTCTCCCATCCAAATACCGACCAGGGCTAACTCCGCTTAGCTTCCGAGATCTGATGAGATCTGGCTGGCCCAGGCCATCCAGCTCAGGGTGACTCAGCTTTGAGAGGGTCACGACTGTTTTGCATTGCAATATTGCTCTCGGGGCCCTAACCCAAATTTCTTGGGAGAGACATCAAGCTGGGGTTCAGACTTGAAACACAGGAAGAACCTTGCACACTGGCTTCCTTTCTGATGCTTCAAGGGAGACGTCTCCCATGCGCTTTCCACGTTTCCGGCCCCTCTGAACACAGAATGTGACGGCCAGGCTCTTATTTGCACTTGGGACACAGAATTGCCTCCTGAGTGTGTGTACCACATTTCACACCAAGAGCTGAGAGTTCAAAGGAGGTACTGCACTACATGTTTTATGAACGACACAACGCCAAACAACCGAATTCAACCAAAGGACTTAGCTCAACCCATCGGTCACACTGGAATCTCATTGCCACCCAAACAAAAGGAGCCAGGTTCTAAGTTCTGCCGCCCGTGTGACAAACAAGTAAATCTTGGAAGTGCGTCCAATAAAAAAACGGGGACTCCAAACCTGTTCCACTCAGCCTGCAAAAGTGCCGTGTTTTAAAATAGTGTGGTATAATGGTTAGACCGTCAGACTAGGATCTGTAGAAAACAGCAAGAGCCCAGGAGCACCTTAAAGACTAATAAAATTTGTGGGCGGGTAGGAGCTTTTGTGAGTCCTTGGATGGGAGGCTACCATGGAAGTCAAGGGTTGTTATGCAGAGGCAAACAATGGCCAACCACCTCTGTTCATCTGCATTAACTTGGATGGTCCAGGCTAGCCCGATCTTGTTGGACCTCGGAACCTGAGCAGGTCAGCCCAGGTTAGTACTTGGATGGGAGACCACCTTGGAAGTTGAGGTTTGCTACGCAGAGGCAAACAATGGCAAACAACCTCTGTTCATCTGCCTTGACCTGGATGGTCCTGGCTAGTCCGATCTTGTCAGATCTTGGAATCTGAGCAGGGTCAGCCCAGGTTAGTACTTGGATGGGAGACCACCAAAGAAGTCGAGGGTTGCTACGCAGAGGCAGGCAATGTCAAGCTACCTCTGTTCATTTGCCCTGACCTGGATGGTCTTGGCTAGCCTGATCTCATCAGATCATGAAACCTAAGCAGGGTTGGCCTGGGTTAGTCCTTGGATGGAAGACTACCACGGAAGCCCAGGGTTACTACGCAGAGGCAGGCCATGGCAAACCACCTCTGTTCGTCTCCTGCCTTGAAAACCCTACGGATCTGCCATAAATCAGCTATGACTCAACGGCACTTTCCACCGTCATCTCCGGAGGAGGACTAAAGGTCGCCCATTTCATGTGGAAATCAACAAACGTTCCTATTCTCAAGCACTCCTTCCCCAAATACACGTTGAAATTTAAAAGCCTGAAAGGTTTCCTCAGTATTCCAGGTGGAGCGATGCCCCCAGCGCTGCCCTCCATCCATTGAGGTGACGGCCTGGAGCGTGCTGAGTGGGAGGAAAAGTGTGTTGTTCTTTGTGTGCTTTAAAAAAAACAAAGCAGACACCCAGATATCTGGCCATCTTGTCATCTCGCGCTTCCTCAGACAGTGTTCCTAACAGTTTGTTCTGGCCTCGTGGCTGGAATTAAATGGCACCAGCTTCCTTTCCCCCTGCCTGCGAGAAACTGGAAGCGCGTACGTGACAAAGGGGACGAGAACAGGCCTCGTGCGAGCATCCGGCGATCCGAGCGCTGTCGTAAGACAGACGCTGGAAAGGTTCTGGTCGAAGAAACCTGCACACACGGAGGGGACTTTCCTCCAGAGGGAGAGAACAGTGCCAGATTACCTCTGTCCTGATTGTGGTGGGGGGACCCTTGCTAGAATCACTGACACACTAAGTTGGAAGGGGCCATGCAGGCCATCTAGTCCAACTCCCTGCTCAATGCAGGATCAGCCTAGAGCAGGGGTGTCAAACATGTGGCCCGGGGGCCGGATGAGGCCCCTGGAGGGCTCCTATCAGGCCCGCGGTGGAACCGGCTGTCTTCTGCTTCTTCCAGTTCTGCTGCTGCTGTGTCATCATAGGTTTGCAGCTTACAGATACACACCTGAACAGCATACTCAGGATTGCCACAGCACAGACATTTTGATGCAGTAATTCAGAGCAAGAGGTGTCAGTTGTCAGACACTGTTAAATAAACAAAATATTGCAAGAGTGCTGATGTTTTAAGCATGATGTTATTTTAAGTTTTAAAAAAACGCAACTTTGTGTTTCTGTCCTTTATAAAGTTTATATCTCCGCTACCTGGCATTACATTTTATGACACACATGGCTCGGCCCAACAAGGTCTCATTTATGTCAGATTTGGCCCTCAGAACAAATGAGTTCGACACCCCTGGCCTAGAGCATCCCTGACAAGTGTTTGTCCAGCTGCTGCTTAAAGACTGATGGTCAGGGGGCGCTCACCACCTCCCTAGGCAGCTGATTCCACCGTTGCACAACTCTCCCTGTAAAAAAAAAGGTTTTCCTAAGATCCAGTTGGTACCTTCTCACCTGTATTCCCTCTAAGCTGAGTTAGTGTGAGCTAGCTCCCAGTCTTTTAGCCTCTGGCTCACACATTTTTCTCTTAGCTCAGGAAGGATGGCTCCGGAGCAAACTAATGTATGCAGTAGCCCAATCGCTGGCTCACAACTTTAATGCCAGTGGCTCACAAAGTAGAATTTTTGCTCACAAGACTCCAGAGCTTAGAGGGAGCATTCTTGCAAGTCCTCTCCTCTGCTGCCAACAGGAACAGCTCCCGCCCTCCTCTGAGTGACAGCCCTTCAAAGACTTCAAGAGAGCAATCATGTCCCCCCTCAGCCTCCCCTTCTCTGGACGCAACATTCCCAAGTCTCTCAGCCTTTCCTCCATAGGGCTCGTAGGGCTCAAAACAAGCCCCACAATTAGCTCCATTTCCAGGACCTCCAGGAAGCGGAGGTACCTGGCAAGACTGGCGAGCAATCCTGCCCGTAGAAACTCAAATACGGTGGATGACATCAGGTTATTGGATGTTCCTTCACCATGAACACGGAAGCGTCCTCCTTGCGACCCTTTGGGTTTCTCAAAATACAATACAGCAAACCAACAAACCAAGAAAAACTATTGGGATATTTGGTTATTGTAGTAGAGCTGGGATATTTGGTTAATAAATCTCCCAAGACGTATATTGCAAAAAAGGTAAACTTACATTGATGCAAGTAGATCCAGTTCACATTCAGGTTGCAGTTGAAAGGAGAGAGACGCCTAATCTAAAGAGTACTTTATCACAAATGGCCAGCTTGTCTGGCATCATGTATGTGGGAGTATGAAGGCACCTGTAGAGACATGTCTCTCCATGGAAGGCCATGTAGAGAGAGTGAGAGGACAACATAGAAGGCCATGTAGAGAGAGTGAGACGACAAAGGGAGAGGAGGAGCCAGAGAGCAGCTCCCAGGTTAAGGCAAAGAGAGGCATCCCATTCAAGGAGGTAACAGCTATACACCCTTAGAGTGACGTTAGCGCCCCCCAGTGTCCCGGCATGCTGAGTCGCTCACTCCAACAAAAACACTGCCAAGGGAACGAGAGGCTCGGATGAGTTTGTGGCTTGAAATTTGTTGTATTGAAAATGATATCGCCAGTGTTCCCTCTAAGCTGAGTTAGTGTGAACTAGCTCGCAGTTTTTTTAGCCTCTGGCTCACACATTTTTGTCTTAGCTCGGGAAGGATGGCTCCGGAGCAAACATACAGCAGCCAAATCACCTGCTCACAGCTTTAACGCCAGTCGCTCACAAAGTGGAATTTCTGCTCGCAAGACTCCACAGCTTAAAGGGAGCATTGGATATCACTCTGGGCTTGCTTTGTTTCTCCCCTCTAAAAAAAGAAAGGCTCATTCGTACCCTCTCCAGCAATGTACAAACAAAAATAGAACATGCGGGAGAAACTCCCCTGCTCCCACAGTAACAAACCTTCTTCCAAGCCCTCGCCCATTTCCACCGACAATTCCACCTTGCCGAAGGCGGTATGCGCAATCGATTTAGAAGCCCAAAGATGGGGCTCTGCTTTGGATTAGGAGAAACGCATCGGTGTCCTACAACTCATTATTATCATTGTTATTTTTGCCGCCGAGTCTCCACTGGCTTACGGCGGCCCCATAGAGTTTTCAAGGCGAGAGGCGTTCAGAGGTGGTTTGCCACGGCCGGCCTCTGCGTAGAGATCCAGGACTTCCTTGATGGTCTCCCCTCCAAATACTGACCAGGGCTGACCCTGCTCAGCTTCTGAGATCTAACGAGATCGGGCTAGCCTGGGCCATCCAAGTCAGGGGGACAACATATTATAGGTACCATTAAAACATAGCTCTATTTTGTGAAATGGTATGTGCTACACGGGGTTCTAGAGTCCAAAGGGTTAGGGATCGAGGCCATTTCCTCAGCGCGAGCTACCCAGAGCCAGAGTAGCCATGGCAGATAGCTGCCCAACCTCAGCTTGCAAGGAACAGCCTGCTCACGCACGAGGCCATTGGTTCCACAAACCAACTGCTGTTACCATCAGGAAACTTATCCTGAAGTTCTACTGAAATCTGACCTCCTGTAATGTAAGCCCATCTGATCTAGTCTTGCCCTAGACTGCAAATAACTAGTCCTTGCCCGCTTCCGTGGGACAACCTTTCAGGTATTTGAAGGACCACATTACATCTCCCCTTCAGATCTTTCCAGGCTGAACGTCACCTTGGGAGGGGCTCTGGCTCAGGAGCAGAGCCCCAGCTTGGCATGCAAAGGTCCCAGGTTCAATCCACAGCATCTCCAGTTTAAAGGACCAGGCAGTAGGGGATGTGAAAGACCTCTGCCTGAGACCCTGGAGAGCCACTGCTGGTCTGAGACTTTCAGGTATTTGAAGGACCTCATTACATCTCCCCTTCAGATCTTCCCAGGCTGAACATCACCTCGGGAGGGGCTCTGGCTCAGGAGCAGAGCCTCAGCTTGGCATGCAGAAGGTCCCAGGTTCAATCCACAGCATCTCCAGTTAAAAGGACCAGGCAGTAGGTGATGTGAAAGACCTTAGCCTGAGACCCTGGCGAGCCGCTGCCAGTCTGAGTGGACAGTACTGACCTTAACGGACCAACAGTCAAAATTCATATAAGGTGACTCCGTGTGTATATCCAGTTCCTTCAACCTTTCCTCACAGGACAATTTTCCAGATGCATAAGCATTTTCCTCACTCTCCTCTGATCCAATTTGTCTGCATCCTTCTTGAAGTGCGACCACCAGCAGTGGACATGCTACACCAAAAGCGGTCCATCTAATGCAGAGTGGTATTATTGCTTCTTGTGACTCAGTGCCTTACCGTTCATGCCCGCGCATTGACATGGAAGAGTGCCGTCCACCACACAAGCAATTCAAGGGGATGTAGCCATTCACCATTTAGTGACATTGCACACGGAATCACACCTTTCTATATCTATTGAAGTCAACACGTTTAGAAGGGTTAACTTAGCCTAGGATGGCCCTGTGACTGTCTAGAGTCCTGGGACAGGAGCCAAATGCTGATGTCTGACAACCTGGGTTGCCAATCCCTAGGTGGGTCCTGGAGATCTTCTGGAATTACAACTGACCTCCAGGCTACAGAGATCAATTCCTCTAGAGAGGATGGATGTGATAGACAGATGATAGACAGACAGACAGACAGACAGACAGACAGACAGACAAGATAGACTAGATAGACTAGGTGGACCAGTGGTCTGATCCAGCAGGGCTCTTCTAATGTCAAGAACATAAGAGAAGCCAATGTTGGCTCAGGCCAACGGCCCATCCAGTCCAACACTCTGTCACACACTGGCCAAAAATACCAGGTGCCATCAGGAGGTCCAGCAGTGGGGCCAGGACACTAGAAGCCCTCACACTGTTGCCCCCCCCAAGCACCAAGATTACAATGCATCACTTGCCCCAGACTGAGAGTCCCTATCTATACTTTCTGACTAATAGCCACTGATGGACCTCTGTTCCAGATGTTTATCCAATTCCCTCTTGAAACCTTCCATGCTTGTAGCCGCCATCACCTCCTGTGGCAGTGAATTCCATGTGTTAATTACTCTTTGGGTGAAGAAGGACTTCCTTGCTGAGCGGTCGAGTTAGAAGGGATAAAAGGAAGTACTTCTTCACCCAAAGAGTGATTAACACATGGAATTCACTGCCACAGGAAGTGGTGGCGGCTACAAGCATGGACGGCTTCAAAAGGGAATTAGATAAGCATATGGAGCAGAGGTCCATCAGCGGCTATTAGCCGTGTTGGACTGGATGGGCCGTTGGCCTGAGCCAACATTGGCTTCTCTTATGTTCTTATGTTCTTGACATAAGAAGAGCCCTGCTGGATCAGACCAGTGGTCCATCTAGTCCAACATCCTGTCTTACACAGTGGCCAACCAGTTCATCCATCCATCCATCCATCCATCCATCCATCTATCGAAATTGTAAGCCACTCAAAGACTCCGAGTGAAGAGCAAGGTATAAATCCAATCTCTTCTTCTTCCTAACTCACCTTCTTGAGTTCTTCTGAAAATAAAATGGTGGAGCGGAGAACCACGCATGAGCCCATCCCAAGCTCCTTGGGACTGGGAGGGATAAAAATGTGATAGTCCGCCCTCCAGGAAAGCTCTCTAACTGAGAAGCTAACCTGACTGAAATTTAGGATTTAAAAAAAGGTGTCGTCCTGACTGACTGAGAGGGACATATCGGCCGCTAGAGGGGTCACTGCCTCCACTGCGACGTGTCCACTCACATTGACAGCGTCTGCATCGATTAGCTGAAAAAAGACAATCCCATTGATCAGCCAAAGGGACGGAGGAGGAAAGAACTCAAGAAACGGAGCAGAGAGGATCAGTGGAAAGAACGGACAACGTTAAGTAAAAGTGTCTGGAAAAACGCTGGTTTAGAATACTTAAGGCACTGCAGGGTGATAAATGATAGAGAGATTTCTTTCCAACCCACATCTTCCCCACACTCTCAGAGTGACCATTAGGTTATTATGAGGTCTCGGATTACTATAAATTCTCAGAGCAGGACAATTTCCCCTCCCCTGTCTGTTCTTCCCCCTGCCTCCTTTAACCGATGGATGGCCGCCCTCAGAACTGCCTGCCTCCCAGAGGGCAACGAGCAAACTTGTTCTCATCAGACCATTGGGGGGGGGGATTGTTTTTCTGATTTTATTTATTTATCAGTTCGATTTATACCCCGCCCTGTAGAGTCCACCCAATATGTCCTACCCAGACTGTGGGTGGCCTCATTTCGCTGCCATTCTGACCCGCTGAGAGGGAACGATTGGGCACTCGTTCATTTCACCCTATGTGCTCATTTTTATCTCAAGCGGTTAAGACGCTGAACTGCAGGCTGGGGAAGGTCGGTCGTTCAGCAGCTCGAGACCCGAGTGTGCCGCATGACGGAGTGAGCTCCCGTCTCTGGCCCCAGCTCCTGCCAACCTAGCAGTTCGAAAGCAAGACATTGCAAGTAGATAAATAGGTACCACTTCGGTGGGAAGGTAACAGCGTTCCGTGTGCCTTGGTGTTTAGTCATGCCGGCCACATGACCACAGAAACGTCTTCGGACAGCGCTGGCTCTTCGGCTTTGAAACGGAGATGAGCACCGCAACCCTAGAGTCAGATTCGACTGGCTTTCAAGCAAAGGAACCTTTACCTTTACCTTTTACTTTTGAAATGCGGAGTTGGCTCCAATTGTTAGGCTGATTGACATGTGAACGACTCATCCAAATGTCACTTGGATCACTCACTCCCACCATCTCATGAAATCCTAGGTACCTTGCAAGTGACAGTCTTTTTTGGCTGTATTCTCGCAGGAGCTTCGGGGCAATGGGGGAAATATACAAAATCTCTAACACGCACCATTTATATATTATTACTGAGTATAACTTCCGTATCTTTGCTTTATATTAGCTGTTAACTGGGGAGATGCAAACATTCCCCCTTGATTTATGGGAACTCAAGATGCCCAAGTCTCAGAATCTGTAGTCTGATCATCTTGTCTTGACTAGGTTTAAAAACAAAGCTGCTGGCACACATGGCTTGTATCCAATCCTATTAAAAAGCTGCTTCCAGCCCTTGCAAAAGGATGCCATTTAACCTTGAGGCTGCGGGTCACATTCCAATGACTAGCCCAGTGTCTGCTATTGCCCCATCAAGGTTTCAAAACAGTGAGATCTGATGATGCAGTCTTATTCAGTGAGCCCCTGGCCAAACAGCTGGGACGTCTACCAATGACCCCAAGAGGACAGCAACCTTTAGGAACTCTGGCGGAGTCCGACCAGACCAGACCCAAACCAGCAGCTGCCCTGGAGCTCCTTAGGTCAGAAGAAGAAATTGCAGCTATGAAACTCTGCCGCGGCCCGGCAGGGCTCTACTGGTAGCAGGAGCTCCTTTGCATATCAGGCCACACACCCCTAGTGTAGCCAATCCTCCAAGAGCTTACAGAGCTCTTCTTACTGGGGCTACTGTAAGCTTTTGGAGGACTGGCTCCACTAGGGGTGTGTGGCCTAATATGCAAATGAGCTCCTGCTACCAGTAGAGCCCTGCGCGGCACCGCCCATTGAGAGCCAGTGTGGTGGAGTGTTTTGAGACTAGGGCAGGGGAGATCTGCATTCATGAAGCTCACTGGATATCCTTACCCCCTTTCTTTATTCTGTATTCCTATACAAAAAATTATTTATTTATTTTTTAAAAACAACAGAAATACTAGCCAGGGCCGACCCTGCTTAGCTTCCGAGATCTGACGAGATCAGCCTGGCCTGGGCTCAAAAACAGAAAAGGGGGGGGGGGTCTGAACGTGAATGTCAGATGAGCTCTCTTGAGGCCTGCCTCTTCCTTAAAACTGGGCTTAGAGCCCAAGGTGAGTGTCAATGTACCAGGGGTTGGGGTTATCAATTCCCTGCTTGGTGGACAGAGCACCATCACAGCTCGCTGCTTAACCGAGCTCTTACTAAAAGACCGACTGCAACGTTCTTTCTGCGACCCTTCGAGAAGTCATTCGCAGCCTGCAGACTAAGCGGGGACATGCCAATAATCTGAGCTTATCGGACTTGATTTTTAACGAGGCTTTCCAAATTGGTTGTTACCCACTGGAGTCTTGGGGGCAATGAGTGTTGTAAATTCAGATCAGTCCATCCTGCTAAATGGAAACGTTTGGTACAAGCCTAGTGCTCACCCCCCCTTGTCAATGACTTAGGCGGTGCTGTTGAAAAATGACTGAAGAACAATGGCTGGAACAACAAACAGCTGGTCCTTGATCCTGCCTATGAATTTAAAGGCTTGCATGTAAATTTTAGCACTGGCAGAGAAACATAGTGCTACCGGCAAATGCCTGGTGTGACTTGGGTTTTTACAGAGGACGGGGCTACTGAGAAAAGCCACCCACCCAAAGCTGCCTGTGAATCACTCGTATAGTAAACCAGTTGGCTCCTGCACAAATGCCCCCCAGTGGGGCCATTAACAGACCAGGAATGTAACCCCGCATACTCAGGAGCCTCCACAAATACGCATGAAAGCATGACCTGTTAATTAATGAACTCCCCCATCCACCTAGCCCTCCCCATAAAAAAACCTGGGCTGGTGATGAGTACTAAATATGCCCCCAAACAGAGGGAATGTTGAGAGTAATTGAGAAAAAGAAGGGGAAAAGAGGGGGAGTTCTGTGGATGGGGAAGATTTCCGAATTGGTTTCCCTTCCTATAACTCCTCACAGAGTGTCATTCAGTAGTACCTAGTTCCTGATTGTCTTAAGTCCCAACCTTCCATGCATGAGAATTAAAACATGCTTGTACAGAGACATGTTGAAGGATCTACTCTGATTCCTACATGTAATATCAGTTTATTCCCCTTAGCTTATCCTCCGCTGCTTTAGAAGCCAAGATAGTTGTTTGAAGATACAACTTATATCTTTCCTTCTTTTTCTCAATTGCTCTCAACATTCCTTCTATTTTGGGACATACTTAGTCCTCATCAGCCCAAGTTTATATATAAAATCGTCTTACAAATACTCTATCAACAGCTCGATATATCCCAGTCGTTGCAGTTTGCAAATGGGTAGGCTCTGCACCTTGTGGCGCCTTAGCATTCATGCCCAAGTATTAGTAGTGATGACTGTGTGACCTACAAATAAAATGCACCCGCCGCCACACCCCACTCAGATATTGACATTCTAGAGACCCTTGGGAAAGAGCTAAACCTTGAGCACTGACCCTTTGAAAAACTCAGTTTTAACAAGAGCGTCCCCCTAACAGACAAGCGTTAAGGACAAAACGGAGGCAATGATTCACCAGGGACAGATACCGGAAAACGGGGACTTCCCCCCTGGTCAATAAGGGCGCATTTGCGGCGTTTACCTTGGCATGCTGGTGCTATCCGTGAACCGTCCCCCGGCATGCGGTACTTAACACTGACTGTGCCTATTCTCCGTCTCTCTCTCGCTAAAACAGGTCACGTTATCCTGTGCAGGCCCCCTTGACCAGGGGTGGCCTGCCACATCGCCCTGCCCTCTGCCCCTCCGGCTGGCCATGCGCCGTCCGAGCCTGCCCGATAGATGCTGCCCGTTAGCTCGGGGGCATACACTCTTGTGAGAGAAGTGCTGCAGTCGCCTTGCTTGTTTCGATAAATCCAGTGCTCTATTAATAGCCGCCTCCGCTAGCGGGGAGCTGAGACTGGGCTGAGGGGGGAACGCAGGGGAGGGAGAAACTAAGCAGCCTCTTTGGATCCGCTGTTTGGCACAGGGCGGTGATCTCATCGGGAGGGGGAAGGGGAGAAAGGGGGGGGGGAATCAAGCACGGCTGGGAACGGTGAAAGGAGGAAGCAACGGTGGACACCCGGCAGCGTCGATCGTCAGTTTCTCATCGGCTTTGCCACACCTAAATGGGCAGACACCAGCTCGGAGAACAGTGCACGGCTACGTTTGGAAGCTCTGGCTCACAAAAGAATGAGCTGGAATGAATCTGGCTTTAGGGTTGCCAATTCCCAGTTGGGGGCCGGGGATCCCCTGGTTTGGAGCCCCGTAGGGTATAATGGAAAATTAATCTGTGGGTGTCTGGGGCTCTGGGGAGGGTCTGTTTTTGAGGTAGGAGCACCAAATTTTCAGCACAGCTGGCGGCACCTCTCCCGAAAGAACATCCCAAGTTTCAAAAAGATTGGACCGGGGGTGTGTGTGTCCAATTCTGTGAGCCCCAAAAGAAGGTGCCCCCATCCTCCACTATTTCCAATGGAGGGAAAGCATTTAAAAAGGAATGCGGTCCCTTCCGGCTTGTCGGCCTCACCTGGCAACCCTAATGAGATCCCAAAAGTGATGTCACATCCTTCTCCTGGCTCCACCCCCCAAACCCCCAGATATTTCCTGAGTCAGACCTGGCAACCCTAATCTAAAGTAAAGGTAAAGGTTCCCTTGCTCGAAAGCCAGTCGAATCCGACTCTAGGGTTGCGGTGCTCATCTCCGTTTCAAAGCCGAAGAGCCAGCGCTGTCCGAAGACGTTTCCGTGGTCATGTAGCCGGCATGACTAAACAACAAGGCGCACGGAACGCTGCTACCTTCCCACCGAAGTAGTACCTATTTATCTACTTGCAATTTCTTGATTTCAAACTGCTAGGCTGGCAGGAGCTGGAACTAGAGATGGGAGCTCACTCCGTCATGCGGCAACTCAGGTCTCGAACTGCTGAACTACTGACCTTCCACAGCCTGCAGTTCAGCATCTTAACCACTTGAGCCACCGCAGCTCCTAACCCTAATCTAGCTAGTCTTTAATAAGGATTTCTGTTTTATTTTGCTGGGCAAACAGACTAACACGGTTGCCCGGTTACTCAACAAGTAATTAAACTGTGGAACTTACAGCCAGAGGATATAGTAATGGGTATGAGCATGGATGGCTTGAGAAGGGGATCAGATCAGACAGATTGGTGGCGGAGAAGACCATCCATAGCTCCTAGTGTTGCCAACTCTGGTCGGGAAATACCTGAAGATTTGGGGGGGGGGGGGAGCCTAGGGAGGGGGAGTTGGGGGGAACCTCAGCAGAATACAATGCCACAGAGTCCACCCTCCAAAGCAGCCATCTTCTCCAGGGAACCAAACTTGGTCTGTAGATAAATTGTAATATCAGGAGATCTCCAGGTGCCACCGAGCCATGGTGGTTAAAGGGAACCTCCATATTCAGAGGCAGCCAACCTTTGAATACCAGTGGTAGGAGGTAACATCTGAAGAAGGCCTTGGCATGTACGCCCGGTCTGTTGACCTTCCAAGGCAACCGCTTGGCCACTGCGTGAAACAGGATCCCAGACTAGATGAGCCACTGGAACACACAAGAAGCTGCCTTATACTGAACCAGATGCTTGGTCCATCAAAGTCAGGATTGTCTACTCAGACTGGCAGCAGCTCTCCAGGATCTCAGGGTGATAATCTTTCCCAACAACTGATCCTTAGAGCTGGAGATGCTGGGGATTGAACCTGGGACCTTCTGCATGTCAAGCAGATGCTCTGCCACTGGGCCACGGCCCCTCCAACTGAGCTCTTCTTATGAAATTGTATTGTCCACACCTAGCAACAAAAGTCCGCATGGTCAAAGCAATGGTATTCCCAGTAGTCATGTATGGCTGCGAGAGTTGGGCTATAAGGAAGGCCGAGCGCCGAAGAATAGATTCTTTTGAACTATGGTGCTGGAGAAGACTCTTGAGAGTCCCTTGGACTGCAAGGAGATCAAATCAGTCAATCCTAAAAGAAATCAACCCTTACTGTTCCCTGGAAGGCCAGATAATGAAACTGAAGCTCAAATACTTTGGCCACCAAATGAGAAGGGAGCACTCACTGGAGAAGACCCTGATGCTGGGAAAGATTGAAGGTCAAAGAAGACGGGGACGGCAAAGGATGAGATGGTTGGACAGTGTCATAGATGCAACGAACATAAAGTTGAGCAAACTTCAGAGGACAGCGGAGGACAGGAGGGCCTGGCAGGATCTTGTTCATGGGGTCGCGAAGAGTCGGACTCGACTGTGCGACTGAACAACAACAACAACAAAAAGTGATGTAGACTGCTTTGAAAGGGTGCTTCCAGTCCATGGACATCTTGTGGAGTCATTATACCTTTTGGATAATAATCCCACGTGGGTCACCCTGTTAGTCTGTCGCAGCAAAATTAAACAAGGGTCCCTATTTTGTTCCACAGTAGTTTTTGTGAGTCAGAGCTCCCTTAGTCAGGTGACCGGCAGAAGGAAACAAACCGAGGTCCTGGGTTCAACCAGCCACTTTGCCGCGCTACAGGCTGCAACGTAACGCAATAACTGCCTCCGACATTGAAGTCTTTCGGAAGTGACATGTGGGACACGCATTCACGGCACAACCCCGCAGTTTCGAGTCGAACTGCAGTTCAGACTGCACACCCAATTGATCTAAAACGAAATGCAAAATGGCAACACGGCACAATCTTGGATGGGTTGCCAACCTCCAGGTGTGTGTGTGTGGGAGGGTGGAGATCTCCCAGAATTACAGCTCCTCTCCAGACTACATAAATCATATATTTATTTATTCTTCATTTCTTTAAAATATTTATTCCACTTCTGGTGGAGGCGCGGTGACGTCATCCAGAGGCGCGCGGAGCCAGAAGGACATAGTCGGGCCGAGGAGGACGTCGCCTGTGAACCATCCGCCTGTCTGCCTAAGCGCTAGAACATCTCACAGCCGGGAAAAGGAGCCGAGCCGAAAGAATGACACCAGCCTCCACCAGGGTGCCGGTAGGCAGCCCCTTCCATTGAAATGATGTGGCCTTAGTTAGGATTCAAATATGTGACTAGCACCCAAAAATGTAAACCGCCCAGAGACCCCTACGGGGGTTAGGGCGGTATATCAAGTTGAAATAATAAATAAATAAATAAAAAACAGCTACTTTGTAAGGCGGACTGCATGGTGTTATACCCTACCGAGGTCCCTCCCTTCTCTAAACTCTCCTATCCCAGGTTCCTATCTTAAACCTCTAGGTTTCAGAGAGCTAGTTTGGTGTAGTAGTTAGGAGCACAGACTTTAATCTGGGAGAACTGGGTTTGATCCCCCACTCCTACACATGCAACCAGCTGGGTGACCTTGGGTCAGTGACAAGCTCTCTCAGAGCTGTTCTCTCAAGAGCAGTTCTCTCAGAGCTCTCTCATCCCCACCTACCTCACAGGATATCTGTTGTGGGGAGAGGAAGGGAAGGAGATTGTGAGCCGCTCTGAGACTCCGAGTGAAGGGTGAGGTATAAATCCAATCCCTTCTCTTCTCTCTCTTCTACTTCTGAACCTGGAATTGGCAACCCTAATTTTGCATCTCCCTGGAAGATGGATACATTGGAAGGAAAGCTGCTATCCATCTTCAGCACAGCTATCAATGTTCCAACTAGAAATCCCAGCTTGACGCACATCTGTTGGCAAGGAAGTCAGGAAAGAGGGGAAATAAACCCATAACATGGTTATCTCCCCTGGTGGTTCTGAGTGAAAGCTGGGATGTGCATTCAGAACAGCAGTCTGTATTTCAGATCTGAAAAGCAGCTTGATCCCTGTGGCTCAGTGGCAGAGCACCTGCTTGGCGTACAGAAGGTCCCAGGTTCAATCCCCAATATCTCCAGTTAGAGGGGGGCCAGTGCTGGCAAAGGCCTTTCCCGGAGAACCACCACCCGTCCGAGGAGACAGCAATGAGAAAGAGGGACCCAGTGTTCTGATTCAGTAGTCCTCTACACAAAACGATTGCCTAACTTTTTTTTAAAAAAAGCAACCAATGACCATGTCCCTCTTCCAGACTCTCAGCCGATTCTCATGAGCCACAGCAACTGTGGGGACAATTTGGGGCAGACTTCCACCAACACCTGCCCTCTCCAGCATCATATTCATGAGATTAAATTTTTCTGCTTCACATTTATGGATACCAGTTACTTGGGGTTGCCAACTCTGGGTCTGGAAACACCTTGGGTTGCCAGCAGGGTTCCCTCTAAGCTGAGTTAGGGTGAGCGAGCTCACGGTCTTTTAGCCTCTGACTCACACATTGTTGTCTTCGCTCAGGAAGGAGGGCTCCGGAGCAAGCTAACTTATGCGGCAGCCAAATCGCTCGCTCAGAACTTTAATGCCAGTCGCTCACAAAGCAGAATTTTTGCTCCCAAGACTCCACAGCTTAGAGATTGTAACACTGATTTATAGTTCATGATTGTTGAATTTTGAGAGTTTGGGAACTTCACGTGTCTCCAGTAGTAGATGCGAGTCCGGTAGCACCTTAGGGACCAAGGAGACTTTTGGAGTGTGAGCTTCTGAGCAGTGTTCCCTCTAAGCTGAGTTAGCTCATGTTTTTTTAGCCTCCGGCTCACACCTTTTTGTCTTAGCCCAGGAAGGATGGCTCCAGAGCAAGCTAACTGGTGCAGCAGCCCAATCGCTCGCTCACAACTTTCATGCCGGGAGCTCACAAGGTGGAATTTTTGGCTCACAAGACTCCACAGCTTAGAGGGGGCATTGGTTGCCAGCCTCCAGGTAGCACCTGGAGATCTCCCACGATTACAGTTGATCTCCAGACCACCAAGATCAGTCCCGCTGGAGGAAATGGCTGCTCTGGAGGGAAGACTCTATGGCACTATAACCCACTGAAGTCCCTGCCCTCCCCAAACCCCGCCCTTCTTAGGCCCCGCCCCCAAAATCTCCAGGTATTTCCTAACCCAGAGCTGGCAACCCTACCTGGAGATTTGAGGGTGGAGCCTGGGGAGGGTGGGGTTTGGGGAGGGGAGGGACCTTGGTAGGATATAACACCAGGCAGTCCACCTTCCAAAGCAGCCATTACTTACGTATGTATTTATTAAATTTGTTAATCGCCCAATCCCTGCTAATGCAGGGCTTCAAGCGATGTACAGCATCCATAAAAATGTACTAAGATAAAACAATTAAAACGCGAATAATACCTTTCAAGCAGATCAGGTGGCGTGTACCAATTTATCCAATTTCAGACTGCCGGATGCTTCGCGGGACGGGGGGAGGAGGGCAAGGCAGCTATTAGGAGCAGAAGGAGCGGGAAAAGGCTGCCAGCTAGGATGGAAACCGTTGCTGTCCTCAACCGGAAGCCTGGCGGAACGCTGCCCTGTGAGTGCAGCGTTGAGCGGCAGAATCCGGCACGGGCGGAGTCACGGAGGTACGGTGGCATGTTGGCGCAGCGCGACGGAGCCGACGGGACGATGGTCAGAGCTGCAGCGGTCGTGGGGCCGTGCACCGGATGAGCCCGCCGGAGGACGCCACTGGACCGGAAGAGATCTGCCCCAGGACATTGGAGGTGGAACGCCGACATCCGAGGCCGCCCGAAGGAGCCAGATAGTAACAACAAGCCCTGCTGCCGGGTGCTGGTAGGAAGTCACTCCTCCCTATAATTGTGGCCCTAGTTAGGAACCAAATTGTGTGTAAGCCGCTCAGAGACCCTTCGGGGTTCGAGCGGGATATAAATTGAATGATAAAATAAATAAATGAATAAACAAATAAATCTCTGCCTTATGGGCCCTGTGGGATTGCATAAGGTCCCGCAGGGCCCTGGTGGGATTTGACAGAGAGTTCCACTGGGTTGGGGCCAGAACCGAAAAAGCCCTGGCTTCGGTTGAGGGGAGCTGGATAGCTTCAGGGCCAGGGACCATTAGCAAGTTGTTATCTGAGGAGCGACATGCTCTCCCAGAAGTGGAATCAATGTCTTAAATAAGTCAATAAACAAAAAAGCGATCCATGAGCACGTGAAGCTGCCTTATACTGAATCAGACCCTTGGTCCATCAAAGTCAGTCTCGCCTACTCAGACTGGCAGCGGCTCTCCAGGGTCTCAGGCTGAGTCTTTCACATCACCTGCTGCCTGGTCCTTTTTAACTGGAGATGCTAGGGGTTGAATCTGGGACCTTCTGCATGCCAAGCAGATGCTCTGCCACTGAGCAACAGCCCCTCCCGATTTATGTCGTCTATAGATCAGCTGTAATTCTAGATCTCCAGCCCCTACCGGGAGATTGGCAACCCAACCTTATACTTCCAAATCCACTCCCATAACCGGTTGATCCATCTATAATGAGGTAACCCAAGGCAATTGCCTACAATGGCACCTTGGAAGGAGATGGGAGTGATCTCCCGGGTTGCCATATGGTACAGTCCAAGAAAGGCTATACCACATGCTACGCATGCATATGTGAACTGGCTCTGTGTGGAAAAGACATTCTGTTCTCCCTTAAAAATCAAAGAAGATTTTAATACCCACTTCTCTTGTAAGCACGGACAGGAAATAAAAATCACTTTGCTGGGTTTTGTGTGTGTGTGTCAAAGTGCCCTAATTATGCGTAACAATATGGTTAAATGGTGTTTATGGGTAATTCATCAGCATTAAGTAATTTGCAATGTGTACCAGCGACAGAGACCTACAACCGGCTCGCGGGCACCCCCACAAAGCCCTTCCAAAGACATGTATTTATGCAGCGTTCAGAGGACACGGTGCCGTCTGTTCCATCCTAAGCCATGCTCGACAGCTTGTGTGGCAGAGCGATTTGAGCACTGGACTGCAAATGGGGAGATACCAGTTCAAATCCCCGCTAATCCCCTATGTAAGCCGCCCTGAGCCCGCATTGTGGGGAGGGCGGGGTATAAATTGAATAAAATAAATAAAATAAAAAATAATCCACAAATCCCCCCCGGCTGGCCTCTCGTTAGCCATTTTCTTTCAGTTTGGCCCTACCTCACAGGGTTGTTGTGAATTGGGAGATAAGAATGTATGCTGTCCTGATCACCTTGGGGGGGGGGAAATAAGCTAAACATTTTAATGTCCAGACTATTTCCCCTCCATTAACGGACACGCTAATTAATTAGCCCACGGAAACAGCGATGCATTAGGGTGGCGACATTTTATCGACTAATCAATTAGATTCATAGTGCTTCTTTTGATCGATTGAAAAGGAGCCCTTGATTAATCGGGCAGAAATTCTTTTTAGAGGAAAAAATATTTTTGTTCATGCGGCAGGCGCGTTTTTGGAAGAAGCGCCTTTCCTTCTCTTGCGCACGCGAAGGATTGTCAGTTCAAGGGCGGTGCCCCCAGGCATTCACGATCACTGAACGAAGGGAGGGAGCTTTTTAAGAGCATGTGTAAATGCAAACATTGGCTGATTTCATCAATCTGAGTGATTGCAAGCAATTAATGGGCAGATTTCAACATGACAGGCCTACGGGGCACACGAATCCTTCACTCAAACGTCTCCAACCATGTTCATTTACAACCAATATTGATGTATCAATAGATAAGGTGTCATGACTGAGAGTGATCTAGCGGTTGGGCGGGAATGGGAAAGGCTTGAGTTCAAATCCCCCATTGAAGGGCCAAGCTTCACTTCAGCCAATCCCTCACTCTCTCTCTCTCAGCCAATTCCTACCTGACAGGGCTGTTATGAGGATAAAACAGAAGTGGGGAGACATGTGAATGTCACTGTGCACTCCTTGGAAGAATATCTAATATTATGTCATCGAATATCTAATAAATAAGAATATCTAATAAGAATATCTAATAAATACAGGCCTCTGTCACATTTGCTCCTGATACCCTCCTCCCCAGATATGATACTGATAATGATTTGTGGGTTTTGCTCCCCAAGTTAATGAATATGGGTCACCGTGTTAGTCCATCTGCAGCAGTAGAAACAGCAAGAGTCCAGTTAACACCTTGAAGACTAACAAAATTGATGGCAGGGTGGGAGCTTCCCTGAGTCCCTGCTCACTTCTTCAGGTCTGAAAAGAGCAAGACTCCCGGAGCACCTTAAAGACTAACAAAATTGGTGGCAGGGTGGGAGCCTTCGTGAGTCACTGCTCACTTCTTCAGATACCGCTAGAATGTGAGTCCATCTATCCTGCGTCTTGGAAAGTGGAGTGATTTCAGGTGCCAAATGACATTAGCAGGCAAATGACAATAGCCGATGAATGACAACAGCAGGCATGATTGGATCAGGTGTGATAATGCAGAGGGGTAGTAAGACAGACGGACTCAGGTTCTAGCTGTATCTGAAGAAGTGAGCAGGGACTCACAAAAGCTCTGAAAGGTACCCTTGCTCAAAAGCCAGTCAAGTCCGACTCTGGGGTTGTAGTGCTCATCTCCGTTTCCAAGCCGAAGAGCCAGCGCTGTCCGAAGACGTTTCCGTGGTCATGTGGCCGGCATGACTAAACACCAAGGCGCACGGAACGCTGTTACCTTCCCACCAAAGTGGTCCCTATTTATCTACTTGCAATGTCTTGCTTTCGAACTGCTAGGTTGGCAAAAGCTGGAACTAGAGACGGGGGCTCACTCCGTCTTGCGGCACCCGGGTCTCAAACTGCTGAACTGCTGACCTTCCACAGCCTGCAGTTCAGCGTCTTAACCACTTGAGCCACCGCAGCACTCACAAAAGCTCCTACCCAGCCACAAATTTTGCTCGTCTTTAAGGTGTTACCGGACTCTTGCTCTTTTCAGATCTGAAGAAGTGAGTGGTGACTTGTGAAAGCTCCCACCCAGCCACAAGTTTTGTTAGTCTTTGAGGGGGCTCCTGGAGACTTGCTCTTTTCCACGGCTACCAGTTAATGAAGCCAGAGACAAATTCAGAGCCAGAGGCTGTTTGTTCTCGCTTGTCTCGCTTCAAGGACTGGCTGTATTTACGATCTCCGGTACCCCTCCCGAGCTAATAGGGCCAAGCATAGCCCATCCCGAGCTATGGGCTCAAAAGCCAAGACATCGGGATCTGCTCCTGCCTAACAGTCACCTGCTCCAGACAGAGATGCGCAAAGACCTTGAGCCTCCCTCCATGCAGGCATACGGCTTCCGCAGCGCATGCACAGGAGCACATATTGGCAAGGCTCCCTCTAAGCTGTGGAGTCTTGTGAGCAAAAATTCTCCTTTGTGAGCTCCGGGCCTTAAAGCTGTGAGGG
The DNA here is from genome assembly GCF_001447785.1 of Gekko japonicus. NCBI lineage: Eukaryota > Metazoa > Chordata > Lepidosauria > Squamata > Gekkonidae > Gekko > Gekko japonicus. The sequence goes on from NW_015171558.1 coordinate 205,279, forward strand.
AGCGATTTGGCTGCTGCATAAATTAGTTTGCTCTGGAGCCGTCCTCCCTGAGCGAAGACAAACATCTGTGAGCCGGAGGCTAAAAAACTGCGAGCTAGCTCACACTAACTCAGCTTAGAGGGAACACTGATTGGCACCTCCCTTCTATGCTCACGTCAGCATGCTCACCCGCATCACAACAACATTGTCTTCTGGCACCCGACAGAATGCTTCGCTCCCTCTGTGCTGGCTCAGTTTCACACGGCCGTGCTGCCCCCATAGAATTTAAGGGGCCAAACTCGGGTCAAAGGAGGAGAGGATAAAACCTGGCCTCCATTGCTAGCTAGGATTGCCACCTCTTGGCTGGGAAACACCTGGAGATTTGGGGGGGGGG
>NW_015171558.1:205814-208271 GCF_001447785.1 Gekko japonicus
GGGGGCGGGGTTTGGGGAGGGGAGGGATCTCAGCAGGGTACACGGCAATGGAGTCCACCCTCCAAAGCAACCATTTCCTCCAGGGGACCTGGTCTCTGTAGTCTGGAGAGCGATTGTAAAAAGCAGGAGATCTCCAGGCCTCACCTGGTGGTTGGCAACCCTACCAACACGCTTTGCTCCCTCAGGCCACTCGCCACTCATCCCAGTGTGCCACGCTGGTGGAAAAGGCAAACTTGGTGCTGGAGATGATTAGGAAAGGGACTGAAAGTAAAATAGCCAGCATTATATTGTCCTGGTACAGATCTAGAGTGCAGTTTCATTTGGAAGACTATGGCCCCGGTCACACGGCAACGTTGCCGTGGGAGAGGCACGGGAGTCCCACGGATTTTCCAGGCGCGATCTCACCCCAACATCTGGGAAGCGCAGTGCTCCCGTGGCGAACCTGTGGCTCCCCACCGAAGGGGCGGAGTTAAGAACTAGTACCTACGAGGGCGGGCCTCTGATCGCGTTCCTGGTGGACTTACGTGGCATCTGGTGCCCGCTGCTGTTCGTCTCCGCAGGTTGCGCAACAGCGCCCAACAGCGCATGCGCACAAAGAGCGATTGCTAGTGCGATTGCGCGGCTTCTGTGCCGCGCTGCAGGATACCCGTCTGATCGGCATTTCCCCTCAACCGGGACATGTGCTCGGGCAGCCGCACATTAGTTTCCTCCGGGGCAATTAGCCACGCCTCCCCCCCCGCGATATCCGGCCCGTGTGACCGGGGCCTATGTGAAGTTTGGGTTGCAGCCACGTCTCACAGAGGCACTGCAGAGCTGGGGAAAGCATAAAGGAGGGCAAACAAGGTGATTAAGGGGTTAAGACGCCATTCCTCTGAGAAAGGCTGAAGACTCTGGGGCTTTTCGGTTTAGAAAGAAGGGGACTAAGGGGAGGACAGGAGAGAGGTTTATAGAATCATGCCCAGGGCAGAAAGAGTGCACAGGGAGAACTACTTCTCCCTTTCCCAAAGTACTACAACTCAGGGGCACCTAATCAAGTTGATGGGAAGCAGATTCAGGACAGACAGAAGGAAATGCTATTAGCCACAAGGTATAGATAGGGGCTCTGGGGCAAGGGATGCTCTGTATTCTTGGTGCTTGGGGGGGGTCAACAGTGGGAGGGCTTCTAATGTCCTGGCCCCACTGGTGGACCTCCTGATGGCACCTGGTATTTCTGGCCACTGTGTGACACAGAGTGTTGGACGGGATGGGCCTTTGGCTTGATCCAACATTGGCGTCTCTCATGTTCTTATGTGACTGAACTGTGAAATTCACTGCCACTGGAGGTAGTGCTGGTGGTCACAGAGGAGGAGGAGGAGGAGGAGATTTATACCCCGCCCTTCACTACCCGAAAGAGTCTCAGAGTGGCTTACAATCTCCTTTCCCTTCCCCTCCCCACAACAGACACCCTGTGAGGTAGGTGAGGCTGAGAGAGCTCTCCTGAGAGCTGCCCCTGAGAGAACAGCTCTGAAAGAAAGTAAGACCGACCCAAGGTCACACCAGCAGCTGCATGTGGAGGAGTGGGGAATCAAACCCGATTCTCCCAGATTAGAGCCCACGCTCTTAATCACTACACCCCACTGGTATCAAGATTGGCAGGTGGGAATTGAGGCAGGCGACAGGCAAGAGGGATATTGCTGGCCCACCCAAAACCCTCTAAGCTGACCCTCTCGATCAGCCTTCTCGTGAAACCAATCAGCTTTGATAAATGGCAGATGTTTTGACTGTTAAGCAGAGGCTGTAAGAATACTTATAGCGAAATACAGGATTCGAACTCAGTAGCACCCCAAAGACCAGCAAGACTTCTGAGGTACAACCTTCCAAGAGTCAAAGCTCCCTTCTTCAGATTTCAGATACGTACATGACGAAGGGTGTTTTGACTCTTGAAAAGCTCATACCCTGGACATCCAATTAGGTCTTTAAGGTGCTACTGGGTTCGAATCTTGCACTCCTACTGCTGACCAACACAGCCACCCACTGGAAACTTGTAGCAAAATACCGGGTGCAAAATAGGTACTTCCAACAGAGGTTTGGTTAAAGAAATGTTGGTTTAATACGCTTAGGGATAAAATTTCAATGCATGAACATCTGAGAGGAATTTTTAAGAAGACATGTATGCCCACTTAGTTCAAAGACAGAGACCTTACATTGCTTATTGGAATAAGGTAAAACCGCCAGAAAATGGCAAAAAAGGTAAAGGTAAAGTTTCCCTTGCTCGAAAGCCAGTCAAATCTGACTCTAGGGTTGCGGTGCTCATCTCCATTTCAAAGCCGAAGAGCCAGCGCTGTCCGAAGACGTTTCCGTGGTCATGTGGCCGGCATGACTAAACACCAAGGCGCACGGAACGCTGTTACCTTCCCACCGGAGTGGTACCTATTTATCTACTTGCAATTTCTTGCTTTCGAACTGCTAGGTTGGCAG
>NW_015171558.1:208499-214203 GCF_001447785.1 Gekko japonicus
TGAACGTCTCTTGCCTTGAAAACCCCAGAGGGTTGCCATAAGTCGGCTGTGACTTGACAGCGGGGGGTGGGGAGGAGGATTTCTGCATCTTTTTTGGGTAGAAAAGGAAAAGAAACATGGTGGATGGATGCCAAGGGGTGCACGTAGGCAGAACGAGCTGTCTTCTTCTGCATGCAGAACGTCCTCGGTTCAGTCCTTGGCATCTCCAGCTAAACAGGGTCTTATGCCTCGCATGCTGGGGAAAGCCTTTCCTCTACCCCAAACCCTGGAGAGAAACCGCCAGTCAGGGTAGGCCGCACGGAACTGCATGGAGCCAATGATGACTCAGCAGAAAGGCAGCTTCATGGGTTCACTGCTCATATGGCCCCAACTGGCCTGACTTAACGGTTCTGGCTGAGTGGACAACTGCCTGTCCTAAATGGCTCTCCTCCTCGGCTTCCCCTTTCCATCAGAGCCAGGGGAGAACTAAAACCTGCCAAGGCGTAGATCCACCTACCAGTTTCCCAAGCTTTTGCTTTACAGAAGCAGCCCTTGAACTTTTTGAAGAGGGACCCCGCTTCCCAACTTACTCTACTCCTGGGGGCACACTCGCAAAGTAAATTCCCCTGCTTTTCCCTCCGCCCTGCCCCAGATAGCCCAAGGTAGCTAAATCTTGCCAGGTCTCAGAAGCTAATCAGGGTCAGTATTTGGATGGGAGACCACTGAGGAAGCCCAGGGTTGCTACGCAGAGGCAGAAAATGCCAAACCACCTCTGAACGTCTCGCGCCTTGAAAACCCCATGGGGATGCCATAAAAATCTAAGCAGGGTCAGCTCTGGATAGTACTTGGATGAGAGACTATCAAGGAAGGCCAGGGTCGCTGTACAGAGGAAGGCAATGGCAAACCACCTCTGAACGTCTCTTGCTTTGAAAATCATATACGCCCCGGAAGTCGTGAAGAAAGCAGCACCCACCGCTCAGGCTCCACTGGACTGTTTTGGATTGCTAGCTATTGGGGGGGGGGGAACGTGCAGATCTGCCCTCGCAGAGGAGGGAGAGCTTGTACCTGAATAAAACTTGGCCTTAAAGGTGCCACTGGACTGTTTTGGGCCGGAGGGACAGGGCGGGCTCTGCAACTTACCTGGCTGCTTCTTGCTCTGACTGAGGGCTGCTGGGAGCAGGGGGTGGGGCTTGTTGCATGTGCCCGCCCCCTGGGCTCTTTACTGCCGGAGCTCCGCTCCTGTGCGCTCCTGCGGGAAATGACCCCTGGTACTTGGATGGGAGACTACCAAGGAGCACCCAAGTTGCTACGCAGAGGTAGAAAATGGCAAGCCATCTTTGAACATCTCTTGCCTTGAAAACTTGTCATAAGTTGGCTCTGGTTTATATTTAGATGGGAGACCACCAAGGAAGTCCAGGGTTGCTACGCAGAGGCAGAAAATGGCAAACCACCTCTAACCCTGACCCTAACCCTTGCCTTGAAAACCCTACGGGGTCACCACCATTCGTCGGCTGTGACTTGATGGCAAAAAACTAAACTAAACAACCACAAAGCCCACTTTCCCCTCCAGTGTAAAATGTGAGAATCTCACACCACTGCACTGAACAGGTTTCTCTATTCGTCATTTTTCGTATTTCTTGTGCCATCTAAGTTCTGCACAATGGACATGATAGAAAGAGAGGGGAAGAGTAAACGGGGAAGCGAATCCTCTGACTATGGTGGCTTGTGGCTCAGGAAAGTTGATGCCACAGTAAGTAGTCTTCAAGGTTCCACTGGTGTTCCCTCTAAGCTGAGTTAGTGTGAGCTAGCTCACAGTTTTTTAGCCTCTGGCTCACACATTTTTGTCCTAGCTCAGGAAGGGATGGCTCCAGAGCAAACTAATTTATGCAGCAGCCAAATCGCTCGCTCACAACTTAAATGCCAGTAGCTCACCAAGTGGAATTTTTGCTCCCAAGACTCCATAGCTTAGAGGGAGCATTGCTGGACCCTGGGGAAAGAACATGTGCCAGTTTCAGAGTCATATATTTAGGCCTCACTTCCGTGGCAGAAAGGGAATCAGGGCTGTAGAAAGGCAGAAAAGATCACTTTAGATGGAGGATCTGCAAATAGGCTGGAGCCTTTTTCAGAGTCATATATTTAGGCCTCATTTCCTTGGCAGAAGGGGAATCAGGGCTGTAGCATTGCAGAAAAGATCACTTTAGATGGAGGATCTGCCACAAGATCCAGCGCTTATTGGCTGATTCAAATCAACAGCCAAAGTGCACTACTCCTAAAAGGTAGGACACCCAGTCTGGTTTCTCCTGTGTCTCAGGTTCCACAGATAGCAGCCCCCATCACATACAGACATGTTCCCTGGAGAAGAATATCTCAGTTGTCTTAAACTCAGTCCCAGCTCTCTTTGCGGTTTCTCCTGTGTCTCAGGTTCCACAGGTAGCAGCCCCCAACACATACAGACATGTTCCCCGGAGAAGAATATCTCCATTGTCTTAAACTCAGTCCCAGCTCTCTTTGAGCGTGTTCATCAACAAAAAAACCCCTAAAGTCTGCCCTGACCTGGATAGCCCAGGCAAGCCCGATCTCGTCATATCTTGGAAGCTAAGCAGGGCTGATCCTGGCAAGTACTTGGAAGGGAGACTCTGAAACGCCCAAGCCCCACTAGGGGTCACCTGAAGTCACCACAATGTCCAGGTTTGCAAGCACACACACACACACAAACACTCACCAGATACACACACACAAATACCTCACCAGGCTTGCAAGCAAATACACACACACACACACACAAATACTCACCAGACAACAACAATGACAACCTGAGATCTGAGCTGGGTGTCTGCATGGAGTCATAGCATCAGGAACATCCATGGCCTGGACTTCTGGAAGACCGGACCTTGGAAATGTAGCAGCTGCTGATTCCTGCATTGCAATCTTGTGGTTTGGAGGACTAAAAAAGGTATTGCTGGAACGGGCCTGGAACATCCATGCATATCAGGGCACAAATAACCCCAAGCCCTAACATGGGTCTCCCAAAGCCCATTTCTTTCACCAGCTCTACTGATTCCCAACACCTCCTAACAACCCATGCCGCCAATGCTTGCATGTCCCTCCTCATCAGCCCTCCCACAGGAGTGTCTCGATACTCTTGAAGCCTACTCCCCAACAATGCTCCCATTAGAGAATCTCAATATGCGTGTATTATCTTCCTCATCAACTCTCCCAACAGAGAATGTCAGCACTCTTGTAGCCACCACCCTAACAATCCTGCCATTAGAGAATCTCAATATTCTTAGTCTCCTCCTCCTCTCTCCTCCCATAAAAGAATCTCCACACTCTTGTGGTCTCCTTCCTGACACTCCTCCCATTAGAGAATCTCAACATTCTTATCGTCTCCTCCCTACCAACTCCCTCACTACAGAATCTCAGTACTCTTGTAGTCTTCTCCCCATCAAACCGTTCATTAGAGAATCTGAACATTCTTGTCATCTCCTCACTATCAACGCTCCCATTAGAGAATCTGAACATTCTTGTAACCTTCTCCCCCGTCAACTCTCTCATTAGCGAATCTCAACACACCTGTAGTTTCCTTCCCAGCTACCCTCCCCATTAGAGAATCCTAATTTTCTTGTACTCGTCTTCTACCGTCAGAGAATCCCAATACATTGTGTGCAAACCTCCATCACATTTTTTGCAGCGTACCACCCATGCACTTCACTTTTGTGTTTTATATACCAAATGTTCCCATTCTCTTGCTCACTGGGTGGTGCCGGGTAGCAAATTCACAAATTCTAGGCAAAGATGCTTTATGATCAAGGGAGCCTCTTGTCTGTTTTTCCCACCTGGTTGGAAGAAGGGTTGAAGATCAGAGGAAAAAGCTCCTCTGAATATGTATTTATTTAATTCATTTATGCCCTGCCTCTCTCCTCAGAGGGAAGAAAACCTTCCCCTGTTATATTAGCACCCATTCTTCAGAGGTACACTGCTCTTGCACATTGGAGTTCCATTTTAAAAGCCCCGGAGAGGCCTATCTGTTTTATCTCTTTGTAAAACGTATACGTCACCTCTCTCCAGAGACTGCTTGAGGCAGCCCACGCCCCATGAATCTGATTAATCCTTTTAAAAAATTAGAAAACGATGGCCACATCCGCTGAAGAGAACCAAGGGGGGAAAAAGCACACATTTGGGGGGGAATGCATTTCTAAAGCGATTGCACTGGATTCCTCGCAACCCTATACTCGCCCCCGGCTGAAGAGCACCAGAACCCATGATCCCCCAAAAGCCATTCTCCTCCGTAGGAACGATTCCACCCCGAAGCAATCCTTTACCGTAAGAATCTCTCCGCTCCAGAATTGGACTTGGAAGCCTCTGTCTCACGGGGCTTGTCGCCTCTGGGCAGCGAGGAAAAGGAGCAAGTTTTGAGGGAGTGACGGTTGAATCTGAAGTTGGCTTCTGTTAGGGGGTGGCCACGACAGCCACCATTGACATTTCTGGCAAATATTGGGGCGGGGGAGATGCTATTGTTTGGGGAAAGTGGGGCTGGCTCATTCCCGAAACCCTTGGAAGGTCACTCACACCCTTTCCACATGTGTTTTGCTCTCTCTGGGACTACTAGAGAGAGCAAAACACATTTTTTTGGGGGGGGAACCCTGAAGCAATAGGGACGAACAAGTGACAAAAATGACAATGTGGAAGAGCCCATAACCTCAGCGCCTTCTTGCGACGGCTCGCTGGAGTGTGTCTGGAGTGTATCTTCCCTGGGCAACAGCGGAACAAAGGAATGGTGTCGTCTCAGCCTAGCAGAGGCATCAACGCCAGTTCAGTCTGGACAGGTCTCGTGGCTACACGAACCCCCCAAAGCGGAGCAACTTAAGATAGCGTCATCGGTCAAGGAGAAAGGCATGGAAGAACATAAATGGGTGAAGCTTGATATATTTTTTTAGAAAAAAAAAAGTAAGTGGGAGGTAGGAACCAGGTTGCCTGGCCTCGTGCAGCGGCGCAGGGGGGACATAACACGTGGCGGACCAGAAGGCCAATGCAAGGGGGAAACTGAGGGCGGAGGGCTGGGAAGGAGGAAGGTTTCCAGCACAGGAACTTCCCACCTCCGCTCTCCCTTCCATGTCCCTCGTCTCTGGCCTCCTGCTCACTAAAGCTCTCCTCTTCCACAGATCTCCCTCCTGTCAGAGGTCAGGGGAGTAGAAGGGCATTTCCTGTGTTGGCCCCTCCCTTTCCTGCATCCTCCCTCTCCCCTCCCCCCCCCTCCGGCCCCTCCCTCACTCCTGGTTCCCCACCTTCCACCACCTCGACATCACCAGGGAAGGAAGGGCACAGAATCTGGATCGCATTCATAATATATTTTTTAAAGGATGCCTGGAACCAATGTAGCCCCTCTTCCTCCCCTCCATTTCGACTCCTGCCATAGCAGTCGTGCATGCCACACCCACACAGAGGGGCCTTCTTCTCCGGCTAAACGGCTGGCTGAGCACCCCCCCATCCCCAAGATAACACGCTGCTAGTTGGTCTCATTCAATATCCAAGCCCCCCCCCCCAACACCCCCATGGAGATAATCTGGGACGTATGCATCAGAGACCCCTGGAACACCGTGTGACAGACACAGGGATGGGGGGGGAAGCGCCCGAGGATATATCTCAACACCCCCCCCCTTGCTCAGAGGGGCATGCACTGCCCGGAGCGCCAGCCAGCATATCCGCCCCCCCCCCACAAAAATAA
>NW_015171558.1:215295-216025 GCF_001447785.1 Gekko japonicus
GCCCTGCTGGGTCAGACCAGTGGTCCATCTAGTCCAGCACTTTGTCTCACACAAGGGCCAACCAGTTCCTCTGGAAGACAAACAATAGAGCATAGGAAAACAAAGACCTCCCGGAGAAATTGCTGAAATTGCTGAGCAGTCGGTTAAAATGGATAAAAGGAAGTCCTTCTTCACCCAAAGAGTGATTAACACATGGAATTCACTGCCACAGGAGGTGGTGGCAGCTACAAGCATGGACAGCTTCAAGAGGGAACTGGATAAACATATGGAGCAGAGGTCCATCAGGGGCTATTAGCCACAAGGTATAGATAGAAACTCTGTCTGGGGGAGGTGATGCTCTGTATTCTTGGTGCTTGGGGGGGCAACAGTGGGAGGACTTCTAGTGTCCTGGCCCCACCGGTGGACCTCCTGATGGCACCTGGTATTTCTGGCCACTGTGTGACACAGAGTGTTGGACTGGATGGGCCATTGGCCTGATCCAACATTGGCTTCTCTTATGTTCTTATTGGGCAGGGGGTTGGACTAGATGATCTGTATGGCCCCTTCCAACTCTATGATTCTATGATTCTTATGTTCTTAACATCAGAAGAGTCCTGCTGCGAAGAGGTTAAACCATCAATGATTGCATGGGCCAGAGATATAGGCCATACGTTGTTGCTAGAGCAATGGGAAAAGGTTTGGGAAAAAAATATAAAATGGGTTAGAGCAACCTCATATAAGGAGAACATTA
>NW_015171558.1:216861-232454 GCF_001447785.1 Gekko japonicus
CTGGACTTCTACGACTCCTGGCGCAGTCCAAACAGTTGCCCTCGAGTGTGCCCTGGGCTTTAAGTTTATTTCTTCAGAAATGTATACCCCACTTTTACTGTCAACAGGGAGCCAAAGCAGCTTACAACATCATCTCCCCTTCCTTCATTGCCTCCTCACAGCAACAGCCTGTGAGGGGTAGGTAAGGCTGAGAGTGTGCGACTGGCTCAAGGTTTATCTGGCAAGCGTCCACGGCAGACTGAGGATTTGAACTCAGGTCTCCCTGATCCTGGTCCAAAGAGGAGGAGAAGAAGAGATTGGATTTATACCCCGTCCTTCACTTTTTGCCCAGTGCACAGAGAGAACTATTTCTCCCTTTCCCAAAGTACTACAACTCAGGGGCACCTAATCAAGTTGATGGGCAGCAGATTCAGGACAGACAAATGCTGCTTTACTCAAAGAGTGACTAAACGGTGGAATTCACTGCCACTAGAGATAGTGCTGGTGGTCATAGAGGAGGAGGAGGAGGAGGAGGAAATGATGATTGGATTTAAACCCCGCCCTTTACTACCCGAAAGAGTCTCAGAGTGGCTTACAATCTCCTTTCCCTTCCCCTCCCCACAACAGACACCCCGTGAGGTGGGTGGGGCTGAGAGAGCTCTGAGAGAACGGCTCTTGAGAGAACAGCTCTGAGAGAACTTGTGACTGACCCAAGGTCACACCAGCAGCTGCATGTGGAGGACTGGGGAATCACACCCGGTTCTCCCAGATCAGAGTCCACGCTCCTAACCACTACACCAAACTGGTTCTCAGTTAAACGGTTCAGGCAGTAGGTGATGTGGAAGACCTCAGCCTGAGACCCTGGAGAGCCACTGCCAGTCTTAGACAATACTGACCTTGATGGATCAAAGGTCTGATTCAGGATAACGCAGCTTCATGTGTGTTCACATGAAATATATGCATCTATAATGTGCCAATATATTCCCCCCTCCAAGTTTAATAGCAGTCTTGGAGGGGGGGATTTAGGTCAGGAAAATGGGCAGGGAAGGGTTAAAGACCTCTTTCCTGGGGCACGTCTGCTTTGAGCCAGCATTTTCTGGTCGCCCAGACTCCCAAATCATACAGTTTCTTACCTATAGCGACCCCTTCTTCCAAATGGGCGGCAGGTGGGGTGTTGGTGGAAGTCTACATGCCAATGCATTGAAAGGCATGCAAATCTGAAACTACACTTTGCTTGGCTGTGAACACAGGAGGCTTCCTTATACCAAGTCAGATGGTGGGTTTCTCAAAGAGGGCATCGTCTGCTCCAACCAGCAGCTGCTTTCCAAGATCTCAGGGCCTACTACAGGGGCCTTGCTAACGGGAGATGCCGGGGATCGAACCTGGGACTTTCGGCATGCCCAGCAGGTGCTCTATCACGGAGCCACGGCTCCTCCCCTTAACATGTCCAGCTTTTGGTCACAGTTACAAGACAGTATACATACACCCCCTCAGCCAAAATACCCCTCTTCCCTGGCCCTAACTATGACAAAGACTTGTGAACATCAGATTTCAAAGCCATATAATAAATGAATTCCCTGCCCCAAGATGCTTGCGGGGGAAAAGGAGGAAAAGAGGGTACGCAGCACAAACCGGTGCATATTTAAAAGGTAAAGGTTTCCCTTGCTCGAAAGCCAGTCGAATCCAACTCTAGGGGTGCGGTGCTCATCTCCGTTTCCAAGCTGAAGAGCCAGCACTGTCCGCTCCGCCGTAAATTGCCGGGTATACAATGCAACGCTTACTCCTGGGTAAGCGCCAGTGTTCCCTCTAAGCTGAGTTAGTGTGAGCTAGCTCACAGTTTTTTAGCCTCCAGCTCACACATTTCTGTCGTAGCTCAGGAAGGAGGGCTCCAGAGCAAACTAATTTATGCAGTAGCCAAATCGTTCGCTCACAGCTTTCATGCCAGTAGCTCAAAAAGTAGAATTTTTGCTCACAAGACTCTACAGCTTAGAGGGAACATTGGTAAGCGCCCGAAGGATTATAGCCGTAGAGTGGAAAGTGGAGTTGTTTGTGCTAGAAGGACCTCTGGACTCTACCCCCTCAGATTCACGCTGGCAAGCTGCAGGTGGCCTTGCCCCCGTTTTTTCCACCGCGTTCCACTCCCGGCGAGGTTTTCAGTAAGGAAACAAATCACCCACAAAGCAACTACGGAGAAACGTAGTGGGCCATCAAAGATGCATTACAGAACAGAAAAGAATCTAATGTCAGGCATTCAGGTCAACGTCTCCCACCCCCCAAGGCAGCACTAAACAAGCTCAAAATCACGAATAATTTCCTTGCACCAGTTCTTACCAGAGGAGTACGTCTGAGCCATTTCAGCAATATGCCAAGTTGCTGGTGACCACCGGCTTGCCCCGTTGGCTAGATGCGAGGAGGCTGAGTGACTTCGATCAATCCAGTAGCCAAATGGATTCTCCTTCCCTGCCTCCCTCCTTTTGAATTGCTCGACAAAACAACCTATTCACTGGTTATCATCTGACTTTGCCCTTACCCTTTGTCTGATCTTTGCCAGAACTGTGCGCTCCAGAGGATTAAACAAGGAAACTAACAAAAGCCATCCTAAGTAGGTAGTTTCAGGGGGTAGCCATAGAGATGTGAAGGCCCGGAAAAAAACTGGGAAAATTCTGAAAAAAACCATTTTTTCCCGTTTTTTTCCTGAAGCCTTTTTTGTTTTTTTCCGAAAAATTGGAAAAATCGAAAAAAGAAAAGAAATTTTTTTTATTATGGAACGTTTTATTTTAACATGATGAATAAAATATTTTAAGACAAGGTGTTCAAATATTTTCCAAATCATTTATATATATGGTATCAGATTGATCTAATTTCTGTGCACTGAGGACAAGCAAGTCCTACACTATATTTTGAATATGCTAGTTGTGATAATTTCATGCCAAGTAAAAATGTCCATAGTCATATTTTATGTTCCTAAAGTAACAGAATGACTTTCAATCTAGAAAAGACAAAAGAAATACTAATGTAGCATTTTTTCCATTTTTCCCAAAAATTTCCAGTTTTTTCCAGGAAAAAACTGGGGGGGAAACATGGGTTTAGAAGGAAAATAAATAAATAAATAAAATTACCTACTACCTGGTCTTTTTAACTGGAGATGCCAGGGATAGAATCTGGGACCGTCTTCATGCCAAGCAGATGCTTTCCCGTTACCTAATACCTGATCCTTTAACTAGAGATGTGAAGATTGAACCTGGGACCTTCTGCATGCCAAGCAGATGCTCTACCGCTGAGCCAGGGTCTCAGATCAAGGACTTCCACATCACCTGCTACCTGATCCTTTTGACTGGAGATGTTCGGGATCGAACCTGGGACCTTCTGCATGCCAAGCAGATGCTCTACCACTGAGCCACAGCCCCCCCCCTTCTTTCCTTTCTGTTTAGGAAAAAGTATAAGGCAGGTTGTTTTTTTTTAGAAGATCTTTTGGCTGAATCTTAGTTTTATGCTCTTTTTTTTAAAGAATCCAATGGGGGCTTAATTATTTACGGCATACCACATTTTGATGCTTAGAAACCACTTTGAATTTTTTTCTCTGGGAAAGGCAGTATAGAAACGTGTGGAAGGAAGGGAGGGGGGAAATGGGACCACAAAATATGGAGACTCCTGCAGTCTCCTCTCAGAGGAAGCAAGCAAGGCAGGGACAAACGCCATATCCCGGGCAAGCTCTGAAAGTCTGTCCCTCGCGGAAGGCTCAGAGAAACAGTAGGGAAGCGCTTTGAAGTGGAAATGCGATTTCCACTTCTTCTTCTTCTTCTCCCTCGATTTGCATTTTATTCCCAAGAAGAGGGAAGGGGGATAGGTGGCCAATGCCTGCCTTCTGCCTAAATTAGCAGAAAGCAAACAGCAGGACGGATTTAGCATCTCAATGCGAGGGGTTCGTATTGCAGGAGGAATCGAAAGCAAGGCACCAGACGCCTTGGTGACGAGAAGGAGCTGCCTGGGATCTGGGTGGTCCCCCTCAGTCCAGGTCTTACTGACGCTGAGGAATCAGTAAGGTAAAGGTTTCCCCTTGCTCAAAAGCCAGTCGAATCCGACTCTAGGGGTGGGGTGCTCATCTCCGTTTCCAAGCCGAAGAGCCAGCGCTGTCCAAAGAGGTTCCTGTGGTCACGTGGCCGGCATGACTAGATGCAGAGGCACACGGAACGCTGTTACCTTCCCACCAAAGTGGTACCTATTTATCCACCTGCAATTTCTTGCTTTCGAACTGCTAGGTCAGCAGGAGCTGGGGCCAGAGACGGGAGCTCACTCCGTCATGCGGCACTCGGGTCTCGAACTGCTGAACTACCAACCTTCCAGCCTGCAGTTCAGCGTCTTAACCACTTGAGCCACCGCAGCTCCTGAGGACTCCGTAGGCAGCCTTGAACAAGCCACCGTTCTCAGTGCAATAATCGCAAAAGAAGATGGTAGCGCCGGCCTACCTTGCAGGACTCTTGCATGGGTTTAGAAGGAAATGTGCAAAGTTCTTTCAGTGCTGGCGGAGTATGCCGAGGAAAATGCTGCCTAAACGTATTACTGGAATTATGGTGCTGTCAGGCCCTAGCCAGGACTTTTTTTTTGTTTGGGGGGCATTTAATTTTTTAAAGGGAGCAGTTAAATTAGAGTTAATTAAATTACTCTGAAGGCCTGTCTTTAAAGGGGGAGGCCGCAAGTTTCTTTGTAGCCCTTCCTTTCAAGGGGCAGGGCAGCAGCGAGCGTGTCAGTTCCTAGAAAAAAACAGCTCAGAAGGCATTTAATTGCCTTCAGAAGGCATTCGAATCCCCCCCCCCGTCCCATGCCGCCGTGGTGCTCTCCCCGTGGCCGCTGCCGCCCCTTGAAAATAAGGTTTCTGGCATGGCTGTTCGTGGGGGGGGCCTTTTAATTAGGCGGCACAGCCCCAAAATGCCCCCGCTGAAGGCACGGGCCTGCGTGCAATTCTAAACAGACTTTGCCAACTCCAGGTTAGGAAATTCCTGGAGATTTGGGAGAGGAGTCTGGGGAGGGCAGAGTTTGGAGAAGGGGGGAGGCTCAAAATGGGGCATAATGCCACAGAGTCAACCCTCCAAAGCAGACCTTTTCTCTAGGGGGAACTCATCTCTGTAGTTTGGAGATCAGCTGGAATTCCAGGAGACATCCAGGCCTTGCACGGAGGTTCAGAAACCACATAACCAAAGCACCGTGTATACGCAGGGGTGTCAAACATAAGGCCCGGGGGCCAGAAGTGGCCCATCCAGGGCTCTTATGAGGCCTGTGAGCAACTAGTGCAAGGGAAGGAACAGGAGACTGTAGGAGACTGCTGGGAGAGAGTGGGTGGAGCCACTCTGATTGTGGCTTCAGCACGGCCGAACAACCTCATCTGCAGTTGTCAGCAATGTAGGAATGTCTGTCCAGTACTGCTTTGCTGGCCCTCCGGTATATGGGTTTTCCTTTGCACCCCCTCCCAGCCCGCGAGGCCTTGCAGTGAGGATACAACTCGGAGCTTACCAGCTGCTGTCCTTTCTACAGTTTATATCTCCGGTACCCGGCATTATGCTCTATGGCACACATGGCCTGTCCCAACAAAGTGACATTTACGTCAGATCTGGACCGCGTAACAAATGAGTTTGACACCTCTGGTGCAATCCTCCCTCTAAGCTGTGGAGTCTTGTGAGCAAAAATTCTACTTTGTGAGCTACTGGCATTAAAGTTGTGAGTGAGCAATTTGGCTACAGCATAAATTAGTTTGCTCCGGAGCCATCCTTCCTGAGCTAAGACAAAAATGTGTGAGCCGGAGGCTAAAAAACTGTGAGCTAGCTCACACTAACTCAGCTTAGAGGGAACACTGGTGTATAGGCTTCTGAGCCAACTACCATGTTTTTGAACTTTTAACAAATAAGCTATACGGATCTCTGAAGCTTAAATAAACTATTAAAACCTCCACTGTGTGTCATTATTTATATTCGGTACTCATGTTCAACATTAATATCCATATATGAAAAATTAAACGGTATACAACACAATTGAATAATATACACAAAAATCTATAGTCTCAAGCAGTCCACGTGTCTTATAAATAATACAAATAAATTCAGGGAAAATGCCAATAAATAACAGCTGAAGATCAGGAAGAAGAAGAGGATACGGGCAGCCGGTTAACAATCCCGTTTCAAAGGATATCTTCAACAAGTCTAAAGGAAGTTAGTGGTTCGTAAACCTCCTTAAAGAAGTTGCGCACTAGCAGAAAGGGTCAAGCCTACCAGAAAGAATTACATTAGAAGTCAAAATGCACCAGGTTACTTCATTAAACTTGAAAACGTCATTAACCCATGTAGTAGTCAATCACTCAAAAGTCAGCAAAAGCCTGTCCGAGTTTCAAGACGGTTGGCAGTGAATTCTTATACACATGATATATACGATTCCCTTTCCATTCGAAGATGCCCAACCATCAGGGATTGCAAACATTCACCCCCAGCTAACCAAAACACTGCTAACGATCATCAGTCTTACAGTAAAGAATAACTTTTGAGTTTGGGTGGTCTTCTTTGTCAGCAGGGATCCAGATGATGAAACCTTCCCCAGGGTCCCCCCAAAACCTAGTTCAGAAGTCTGAAACAAATGGTTTAAATTCGCAAAAGACTGGCCTTCCCCCGTGGCTTTTCATCGTTGAACATATTTATTGTATATTCCACCTTCCTACCAATATCAGTACCCAACATGAAGGTACCTTAGATCATTGGTCCACCTAGCTGACTTCTCTGACCCCCAGCAAGTTGTCCATGGAGTCTTGGCAGAGAAAGGTTTCCCCCAACACTTGGACCAGAGATCCGTTCACTGGAGACTGTGTGGATTGAACCTGGGACCTCCGGCATGCCAGGTCCTTGAAGGACCACCTCGTCTTATATTGGCTTTGCAAGTCTTGCTCTCCGTGCTTCTGCCTGTAAAGGTAAGCCAGGTGACAAGAGGGCTTCAGGCTGAGGCCCTCCTATGCATTCCTTGTAACTAGATAGCTGGGATTGAACTTGGGAACTTCAGCATGCCGAGCAGATGCTCTGCAACTGAGCCAGGGGCTCAGAGCAACACGCATGAACACATATGAAGCTGCCTTATACTGAATCAGACCTCTGGTCCATCAAGGTCAGTATTGTCTACTCAGACAGGTGGCGGTTCTCCAGTGTCTCAGGCGGAGGTCTTTCACATCACCTAATACCTGATCATTTTAACTGGAGATGCCAGAGAGTGAACCTGGGACCTTCTGCATGCCAAGCAGATGCTCTTCCACTGAGCTGGAGTCTCAGAACAAGGTCTTTCTTATCACCTACTACCTGATCACTTAACTAGAGATGCAAAAGATTGGACGTGGGACCTTCTGCATGCCAAGCAGATGCTCTGCCACTGAGCCAGGGTCTCAGATCAAGGTCTTTCCCATTACATTCTACCTGATCCTAATATGAGAGATGCAAATATTGAACATGGGACCTTCTGCAGGTCAAGCAGATGCTCTGACACTGAACCGGAGTCTCAGAACGAGGTCTTTCCCATTACCTTCTACCTGCTCCTTTAACTAAAGATGCAAAGATTGAACCTGGGACCTTCTGCAAGCCAAGCGGACGCTCTGCCCCTGTGCCACAGCCCCTTCCCAGCCATTGCCAGGGACTGAGCAGTCAACTCAAACACTGCTCTGGATTTAAATCTTGAATTCACAGATTGTCCAGGTGAGAACTGGGCAGGTGGGAAGCCCAATCATGTGACATTCGGTAGCCGCAGAGGTGTCGAATTGGACGAGAGCCACCAGGACAGCCATGCTGTGATTTCGTGTCCCCCACCCAGCGAGACCAAGCCAGAAAAATCGTAAGCCGTGCGAACCTCTTCGAGAAAGCCAAGAAAGCCGGAACAGCCATGCAGAGAATGGTACGCCTCCACTGTCCACACTCCAACCGTGTCACCCCCACCAAACACTTTGAATGCATCATGTTAATAAAATTCTCACTAATTGTTTGCCAGCCAGAAATAGCCGTGCTGTATCTGGGCTCTTCTCAACAGCACAGTTTCCCCAAAAGCGTTCCGAACAGGCTGCTTAAAATGAATCGAGATCCTTAAGCATTATTTGGTGTGTGAGCACTCACACCCTATCCTTTCCATACGAGTGCCTGCAGGCACACAAATATCCAGAAGAAAATCTCCAATGGTGGAAGGGGCTTCCATCACAGAGTGGGAACTTCCTTGCTTCTCCCCTCGCGCTGCAGCCAAAAATGTCCTCCCCCCCCCAACTGCTCATCCTAGAAGAAAGGGTCTTATTTAGTTGACTCGTTTATTCCCTGCCTTCCTCCCCAATGGGGAGCTTACATCATTCTCCTCGCCTCCATTTTATCCTCACAACAACCCTGTGAGGTAGGTCAGGCAGAGAGAGAGAGAATGACTGGCAGAGAAGGGATCTGAACCTGGGTCTCCCAGATCCTAAGCTGACACTCTTAAGCACTGTACCACGCTGGGTCTCTGCAAAGCTGGAGTCCAGTGGCACCTTTAAGACCAACAAAGTTTTATTCAAGGTATCACCTTTTGTGTGCACGCTCACTTCTTCAGATACAGCGGAACCAGACTTCCTCAACCATTACAGTAATGTGGCAAGTCATAAATTGAATAAATAATAAATTGAATAAATAACAACAGCAACAAGGGAAGAGTCAGAGGTCTTCAGGAAGAGAGAAGAATCAGATAATAATAATAGCAATAATAGCAATTCCTACTTCAGCAGTAGAAAAAAGTAAAAGTCCAGTAGCACCTTAAAGACTAATAAAATTTGTGGCAGGGTAGGCGCTTTCATGACTTTTCTACTGGACTTTTACCCTTTTCTGCTGCTACAGAGAGACTAACATGGCTACCCATCTTGATCCATCTCCATGGAAGAAGAATCTCTACTCCAGTTAGCAAGTATTTTTCGCCACATGTATGGCTGTCTCTGAAACGTGCCACATTCTGTTCAATCTAGCACATTTTTGTCCTCTCAAAAGAGGTCAGAGTGGCATACCTACCTCCTTCTTGTTGTCCTCTCACAACAACTACCTTGTGAAGCAGGTTCTTTCGTTAGTTTATTTACTACATTCCCAGACTGCTTCTCTCTGCTGCCCAAAGCCATTTACGATAAAACCAAACAAAAAAACCCAGAACCCGACATATTTAAAACTGCTACGGCACCTCCAGACAAAAACAATTAAAGTCAGACTAAGAGAAAGCGAGAGCTGGGAGGGAAGGCACAGCATGGTATAGTCCAATCTTGTCAGATTTCGGAAGCTAAGCAGGGTCGGGGCTTGGAAGGGAGACCGCCAAGGAAGGCTCTGCAGAGGAAGGCAATGGCCAAGCACCTCTGCTTCTCACTTGTCTTGAAAGCCTCTTGCTGGTAGAGGCTAAGTAGGGTTAGTACTTGGATGGGAGACCACCAAGAAAGGCTCTGCAGAGGAAGGCAATGGCCAAGCACCTCTGCTTCTCACTTGCCTTGAAAGCCCCTTGCTGGGGTCAGCATAAGTGGGGTGCAACCTGATGTAAGAGAGAGAGCGACTGGCCCATGGCCATCCAACGGAGCATCATGGTAGAGTGGGATTCAAATCCAGCCCCCCCCCGATCCTAGTTTGACCCTCTGTTACAACACACTGGCAGTGTAAAGACCATAATTATTTTTCTCGTGCTGCCAAACAGATTTTGAATTTCCCTTCAGGTAACAACAAGCTTCAGTCACAATTACTTTGCATGGGCAGAGCACCCTCAATCGTCAAAGTATTTCGTGCGCATCATCGCAGCAATCGTAACGACAGCCCTACGAGGTAAGCCAGCTTGTTTATCCCCTTATTGCAGATTTCTCCAAGGCAGAAGGTGAGATTTGAACTGGGGGCGTGCCCCCTAGGGATGCCAGCCTCCAGGTGGGACCTGGGGATCCCCTAGAATTACACCTCAGCTCCAGACTACGAGACCAGTTCCCCTGGAGAAAATGGCTGCTCTGGAAGGTGGACTCTGTAGCACCGTACTGCACTGAGGTCCCTGTCCTCCGCAAGCTCCACCCCAAGGACATGGTTTCCAATCTCCAGGTGGGATCTGGAGATCCCCCGGAATTACAGCTCGTCTCCAGGCTGCAGAGACCAGTTCCCCTGGAGAAAGCGGCTGCTTCAGAGGGTGGACTGTATGACATTGTACCTTGCTGAGATCCCCAGCCCCTCCCCTCCCCTCAAATCTCCATGAATTTTCCAATCTGGAGTTAAGGAGCCTATCCAAGCATCAAGTCCAAGGGGGAACCTGGCAACCCTCACACACATATGCAAAAAAAAAAACCCCACACGGCTTTTGGATCTTTGGATGATACAAAGAAGTAGGGAGGGAAGCATAGCACAGATAAACTCGCCCATATAATTACTCTGGGTGGTGGTGAATCCTTCTTTGGCTAGGCCTGAAACCAAAGCATGCTTAGCATAATGATTAATCTGGCCCCAGCCATTATGATTATGCATGTTCTCCGTTTCCTAGGATACTGGTAGGGAATTTCAGTCTAAGCTTGCTTTTAGAAACTGCCTGCTTGGTATTGGGCTTTTCGCATGACTATCGATATAGGCCTCGGCAATTCCGGTTTCTCCATAGATGGTTCTATGCAGGGTTTTTTTTTGGGGGGGGGGTATTCAGTGTACCCGGATCTCTCAGATCCACATCAAAGGGTATCCTGGTGTGTACAGGGGAGGCGGTGCCAGCCTCCAGGTGGGACCTGGGGATCCCCCGGAATTACTGCTCGTCTCCAGACTGCAGAGATCAGTTCCCTTGGAGAAATGGGTGCTTTGGAAGGTGGGCTGTGTTTTCATGGTACCCCACTGAGGTCCCTGTCCTCCTCTGGATCCACCCCCAAATTGCGATAGGTTTCCCAACCTGGAGCCAGCAAATCTATTCCCTCTCCCACCCACCCCCATCCACCACCAGTGGCCAGGGGGGACCTAGCAGCCATATGCAAAGGAGATGGAGTCCACAACAGGAAAGGAACCATGCTGATCTGTGAAACCAACCAGGATATCTTTATCTTTGGGGAAGGGAGGGGCTACTTTGTGCAAGGAGGGCTTGGCACCAGAGCAGAGAACCTGAACTGGAAGCTGCTCCAGAGTACACTCATTCTACACCAGTGTTTTTAGCTGTGTGATGGCCACAGGAAATAGCTTTGAAAGGGGAATAGATAGATTCATGGAGAATAAGTCTATCAGTGGCTACTAGCCATGGTGACTGAAGGGAACCTCCACATTCAGAGGCAGTGGAACTCTGAATCCCAGAGCCAGGAGGCAACATCAGGGGAAGGCCTCGGCCTCTGTGCCCTGTTGTTGGCCCTCCAGAGGAACTGGCTGGCCGCTGTGTGAGACAGGATGCTGGACTAGATGGACTGCTGGTCTGACCCAGCAGGGCTTTTTGTATGTCCTTATGAAGGCCTCGGCCTCTGTGCCCTGCTGTTGACCCTCCAGAGGAACTGGTTGGCCGCTGTGTGAGACAGGATGTTGGACTAGATGGACCGCTGGTCTGACCCAGCAGGGCTTTTCATATGTTCTTATGATGGCCTCGGCCTCTATGCCCTGTTGTTGGACCTCTAGAGGAACTGGTTGGCCGCTGTGTGAGACAGGATGTTGGACTAGATGGACCACTGGTCTGATCCAGCAGGGCTCTGCTTACGTTCTTATGTTCTCTCTCTAGAGTCTGAATGAAATGCCACCCCCATCCCCCACTGGAATCACCTTCCTAATATCTGGGAAAATATTTAAAACTTAAAACTGAAATGCCAACTACTGAAAGTGGCCAAAAAGGAACCTGGGTGGTTTCCCCCCATTCCCCCCTCCCCGTGACACAATAGCCGGAGAGAGATCAAGATGGGTAGCCAGGTTACTCTGTCTGTAGCAGTAGAAAACAGCTAGAGTCCAGGAGCACCTTAAAGACTAACAACATTTGTGGCAGGGGAGGAGCTTTCCTGAGTTACTGCTCACTTCTTCAGGTAAAGTTATCTAAAGAGGTGAGCAGTGACTCACGAAAGCTCCTACCCTACCACAAATTTTTCCCTCACGAAAGCTCCTACCCTACCATATTTTCCTCACGAAAGCTCCTACCCTACCACAAATTTTTCCCTCACGAAAGCTCCTACCCTACCATAATTTTTTCCTCATGAAAGCTCCTACTCTACCACAAATTTTTCCCTCATGAAAGCTCCCACCCTACCACAGATTTTTCCCTTACGAAAGCTCCTACCCTGCCACAAATTTTGTTTGTCTTTAAGGTGCTCCTGGACTCTTGCTCTTTTCTTACTAATAGCAGGAGAGGGAAAGGTTAAGGCCCCCATGCTGCTCCTCTACTTACTAAAGCAACCCTGGCAGCTCAGTTTGCCACAGAGGCTGAAAACAAACGTTTCAGAGGACAGCCATGTTGGTCAGCAGTACTACAGTTAGATTCGAGTCCAGCCGTACCTTAAGAGACCAACAAAAGTTTCAGGGAATGAGCTTTTGAGAGCCAAAGCTCCCTTTGTCTCTAGTCCACTTATGTCTGACAAAGGGAGTGTTGACTGTTGGAAGCTCATATCCTGAAACTCTTATTGGTCTCTAAGGTGCCACGGGACTTGAATCTAACTCTTCCACAGAGCAATGTTTACTCACAAGTGGACCCCCCAGGGCTGAATAGAGACACAGGATTCTTAACTCCCCACTGATGTTAATTTTATGCCCCCCAAGCATTTCGCCTCTGCTCTAGTCAAGCTGATTACAACATATATTGTACCTATGCACCCTTTACAAACATGCTTTTACAAGCAATATTTACAACAACCCTTTATCCCTCTGACTGGGATAAAGGGACTCCAGCATCTCCATTTCTTCTGATATCTGACAAAGACAGCTTTGACTCTTGAAAGCTTATACCTGGCCCTTACCTAGATAGCCCAGACGAGCCCGATCTCATCAGATCTTGGAAGCTAAGCAGGGCTGACCCTAGCTATTATTTGGATGGGAGCCCCAATGTTCTAACAAGCAAGTTCAAGGTAAGAGAATGTGCCTGGGATAACCTCCACATGTTCTGCTTCAGGCTCACATGCTGTCAGATGAAGAACACCGCAACAGATGTGTTTAAGAATGACTGTTGTGACACTGGATGAGCATGCATGTGCACTGCTCCCCACATGGGGGCAGCCACCAGTGCTGTGATTGCGCCAATTGTGTGGATCAAGACAGGTCTCTTAAGACAAAAGAAATTCAAGGGCATACGAGGGGTAATGGCACCTTTAAGATATCCCCAAGCTTCGCACTGGTTATACAGAAAACAGTCACCCCAGAAGGGCCATTTCAGCAAATGCAGTCCTTGCTCCCTGACTCCTTTTCTGATGGGCCCAGGAGTAAATGGGATATCGACAGAGCTATTACAAGCCGCAGAAACAGAGTCCATCAAAACCTTAACAAGATTATGCCAACAAATATGGAAAACAAAACAGTGGCCCACAGACTGTAAATCCTCAATCTACATTCCAATTCCGACAAAAGGAGACGTCTAAGACTGAAGCAACTATCAGACCAATGCATGAATTCCTCACGCAAGTACAGTGATACTCAAAATCTTACAACAAAAATGGTTACCATATATGGAATGAGAAATGCCAGATATTCAAGCTGGATTCAGAAAAGGAAGAGGCACTAGCGATCATATTGCAAATGTACGTCATTTACTGGTGCATAGCAGAGAGTCTCAGAAGAAAACCGGCTCGTGTTTCATAGATTACAGCAAAGCTTTTGACCATGTGGATCACGAAAAGCTACGGTTGGTTTTAAAAGAAATGAGTGTGCCACAGCAACTGATGGTTTTGATGTGCAAACTGTACTCCGGACAAGAAGTGACTATGGCTGCGGTCACACGGAGCATTAGCCACACTACAGAGATGGAAGACAGGCGGATTTTCCGGGCGCGATCACACCGCAACATCTGGGAAGCGTAGAGCTCCCGTGACTAACCCGAGGCTTCCCGCCAAAGATGCGGCGTAAAAAACTAGTACCTCTGAGGTACTAGTTTCCGGAAATCACGGGGCAAGGGCGGGCGTCTGATCGCGTTTCCAGTGGTAGTTCGTGGCATCCGGCGCCCGCCCATGTCCCATCGCACAAAGGTGGGTTTTTTTGCAAGTCTCCACGGGAGGCGCACAAGCACCCAACGGCGCATGTGCACACTTTGGTTTTTAAAAAAACACAACCCCGTTTGCCACGGCAGCGGCGCCTAGCCATTGCTGCTGTGATCGCGCCGCGCCACTTCTTTGCCACGCCGCAGGATTGCCGTGTGATCGGCACCTCCCCCCAAACCACGGGACGTCGGCGGGACGTGTGATCCGGCGGCCACGCATTAGTTTGCTCCGGGGCAAACAGCCACGCTTCCCCCCCCCCATTTTCCGGCCCGTGTGACAGAATATGGAGGACAGAATATGAGGACAGAATATGGAGAAACAGAAGGTTGAAGGCAGCAGGAAAAGAGGACGACCCAACAGGAGATGGATGAACTCAATCAAGGAAGCCACAAAGGCCCTCCGTTTGCAAGTCCCGAGCAAGGCTGTGAATAAGAGGACATTTTGGAGGACACTCATTCACAGGATCAGCATAAGTTGGAAGCAACTTGACGGCACTTTAACACACCCACGAGTGAATCGTTTTGTACATTTAAGTCCCTACAAGGGATGGGAGGGCAGGGGAGGGAGGCAAAGTCAGCTTGAGAGCTGCATGTCTCTGCGAGGGAATTTAATTTGATACCGAACGGAGAATCCTCTGTCCTGGATCCTGTTAACATATCCAAGTCACAGGCATTGCCAAGATAACACGGCAAAAAGCACACCACGAACACCCAAACGGCAGAGAAACACAATTAGATTGTCTTCTCTCGCTTGTGTCGGGGACGGAAGGCGAGAGGGAGTGCTGACCGATAAACAGGCCGATAGATACAGTCAGGGCAGGACAATCGCATTGCACTGAACATCAGCACATGCAGCCACAGAGTGGAGGACGGCCCAGCCCAGTGCTAACTGCAAATGTCCACCAGATGTGCATTTGTGTGCAGATAATCTATTGGGACAGGCATCCGGGCTGTTATGTAATCTCTCTCTCTCTCTCTCTCTCTCTCTGCGCCAATATTCAGGAGTTTAAATCTCTTATAATCAGGAGCTCTTGTAGTTACCCTAAGAGTGTCACGGGATAGCTCATGTTTCTGGAAGCGTCTATGCAGGGTCTCAGAGAAGGGGGGTAGCAAGTAGAAAAAGATAGTGCTTGGAAGGATGGTAAGGTGATTCCACTAAGAGTGAGTGTCTTTACTCTGGTGTCAATACCAGGCTGGAACTGAAGGCCTGGCTGGATCTATAAGGGGGGTTAGGCTATAAAGCAATGGAAGCAACCATGTCCCACAACATGAGAATGCACTCGGGACATAAGGCAGCTTTATATGTTTGAGAAGAACATCAGAAGAGCCCTGCTGGACCAGACCAGCGGTCCACCTAGTCCAGCATCCTGTCTCACACAGTGGCCAGCCAGTTCCTCTGGAGGGCCAACAAAACAGCAGAGAGGCCCAAGGCCTTCATAAGAACATCAGGAGAGCCCTGC
>NW_015171558.1:233309-233875 GCF_001447785.1 Gekko japonicus
TGACAAGATCAGACTAGCCTGGGCCATCCCAGTCAGGACAGACAAACAGAGGTGGTCTGCCATTGCCTGCCTCTGCGTAGCAACCCTGGGCTTCCTTGGTGGCCTCCCATCCAAGTACTAACCGGGGCTGACCCTGCTTAGCTCCGAAGATCTGACAAGATCTGGCTAGCCTGGGCCATCCTAGTCAGGGCAGACAAGCAGAGGTGGTCTGCCATTGCCTGCCTCTGCGTAGCAACCTTGGGCTTCCTTGGTGGTCTCCCATCCAAGTACTAACCGGGACTGACCCTGTTTAGCTCCCAAGATCTGACAAGATCTGGCTAGCCTGGGCCATCCCAGTCAGGGCAGACAAGCAGAGGTCGTTTGCCATTGCCTGCCTCTGCGTAGCAACCTCGGGCTTCCTCGCTGGTCTCCCATCCAAATACTGATCAACTCTGCTCAGCTTCCGAAAGCTTCCGAGACTGGGCTAGACTGGGCTATCCAGGTCAGGGCAGAGTTAATCTAGCCAGGGTAATCTACGGATGGGGCAGCCTGCATTTAGCAACTTAGTTGGGCAAAATGGAATCATA
>NW_015171558.1:233920-259339 GCF_001447785.1 Gekko japonicus
GCAGTCAGGGGACTGCAGCACAGCCAAGAACAGGCTGGCGCACCTCTCTCAGCTGCCAGGGTGGCACAGAGAGCAAAGTGCTCAGGCCCGGCAACTGCAGCTCTTGATTCAAGACTGCTGGCACGCAACCCTTCCTATACGGAAAGCGAGTCTCTCCAGCGGCAAATGGTCTCGCAAGCTCCCTCAAAACCACACGAGCCCTGCTGGATGAAGCAAAAGGTCCTTCTGGGTTGTGGAAAGCCACTGTCGAGACACAGCTGCAGCCTCTGCGTAGCAACCCTGGCCTTCCTTGGTGGTCTCCCATCCAAGTACTAACCTGGGCCAACCCTACTTAGCTTCCTGAGGTCTAATGAGATTGGGTTGGCCTGGGCCATCCAGGTCTGAGCAGGACCTCTGGCTGGCTGAAAGACCTTGTCCTTTGGTTTACAGCAGGGGTGTCAAACATGCGGCCCAGGGGCCAGATCAGGCCCCCGAAGGGCTTCTATCAGGTCCGCAGTGGAACTGGCTGTCTTCTGCTTCTTTTTCTTCCAGTTCTGCTGCTGCTGCTGCGTCATTGTAGGTTTGCAGCTTACTGATACACACCTAAACAGCATACTCAGGATTGCAACAGCACAGACATTCTGATGCCACTATTCAGAGCAAGAGGTGTCAGTTATCAGGGACTGTTAAATAAACAAAATATTGCAAGAGTGCTAATGTTTCAAGCATGTTTTTACTTTAAGAAAGAAAATAACCACCCACCTTTGTGTTTGTGTCCTTTTATAAAGTTTATATCTCCGCTACCTGGCGTTAAATGTTATGACACACGTGGCCTGACCCGACAAGGTCTCATTTATGCCAGATCCGGCCCTCATAACAAATGAGTTCGACACCCCTGGTTTACAGTGTTCCCTCTAAGCTGTGCGTGTGAGCTCATTAACCCAGGAAGCCCTGCTCAGCAGCAGTCTGGAGCCGCTCAGGGGTCTTGCACTGCCTGTTGCCCACCTGAAGATCACAGCAGTTATATTCTGCTCAGGGTGTGTGAACTGCTCTTGCTCAGGAAGGAAAAGAAATGAGAGGGAACATTGGTTCGCAGAATCATGCAACCTCACAGGGTCTAATGAGGCAATCAACCCTCACCTTCGCCTACGCGGTACAAGCCCAAGTTGTGGTCAATTACACGCAGGCCAGCTGACCTTGTCCTTCTGCCATCTCCTAGTAACAAGCAAAGGCTCTGACCAGGAGCGAAAGGTTGTCCCATTAACATTCCCACCCTTTCCCGACCTTAGACAATGTTTTGTCTGAAACCAAGATAAAATTACGCCTCCCCCCTTCTGGCTTGGTTTTTTAAGGGCACAAAGGAGAGGACAGGGTGGAGGCCGAGAGGACAGACCCGCCCCTCCAAAAGAGACTGTTCATGGTAACTTATGGTATTGCAAGTCCTATTTCCACCGTTGGCATTGTTTGTAGCATGTACTGGTGGTGGTGGAAGTGCCGTCAAGTTGTAATCGACTTATAGTGACCCCGTAGAGTTTTCAACGCCAGAGATGTTCAGAGGTGGTTTGCCATTGCTTGCCATTGCTTGCCTCTGCTTACCTACCCTGGACTTCCTTGGTGGTCTCCCATTAACCAGGGTTGAGGTGGGCTGGGGATCTGATGTGAGTGGGCTAGCCTGGACCATCCAGGTCAAGGCAAGAGGTGAACAGAGGTGGTTTGCCATCGCCTGCCTCTGCGTAGCAACCCTGGACTCTCCCGGTGGTCTCCTATCCCAGTACTAACCAGGACTACCCCGCATAGCTTCTGAGATCTGATAAGGCTGGGCTAGCCTGGACCATCCAGCTCAAGGCAAGAGGTGAAAAAGAGGTGATGTGGTTTGCCGTTGCCTGCCTCTGCATAGCAACCCTGGACTTTCCTGGAGGTCTCCTATCCAAGTACTAACCCTGCATAGTTTCCAAGATCTGATGAGAGTGGGCTAGCCTGGACCATCTGGGTCAAGGCAAGAGGTGAACAGAGGTGGTTTGCCATTGCCTGCCTCTGCGTAGCAACCCTGGTGTTTCCTGCTGGTCTCCTATCCCAGTACTAACCAAGACTACCATGCATAGCTTCTGAGATCTGATGAGGCTGGGCTAGCCTGGCCTATCCAGAGCAGGGCTATATATATTATAGGTATATCTATGCCCATTTCATACTGACTAAGCAAGGAACAACTGTTCCAGGCTGTGGTTCGTGCAGGGGTGAGGTGGTCAGCATTGCGGCCAGTTGCCTTTACTGTAATTTTTAAATGTATTTATTGTTCTGAACGGTTTGTGAGTCATGACATAATTTTCAGTGAAGAGTACTGCAGGATATGTTGGGGGGGGGGAGAAATGTGGCCATAAATAACTGTAATTTTTTTCCTCCCGGGGAGAGTAAGACAGCTTCGAGGTAGTGATTTTCATGGAGGAAAAATAGCAACGGGGAAGGGCTCCAAAGCCCCTCTCTGCCCTCCCTCTGCTCCGCTAGACGCCCATCCCTGAAAAACACCAGCCCAGCATCTGCTAAAGGAACAAAAAAAGAATCCTTTAAGATGATCACAGAATTATGTGGAGTTTTGCTGCCCCGAAACACAACTGGGCTCTTCAGAGAACACGTTTTTCGTGGCAGTCACTGTCCAAGGTCCTGAAGGCGGTGTGATTATTCGGGGGATTTGATTAGCTCATTGTGTCAAAATGTAATATTAGCATTACGTCTCGGGCATGAGCACCACAAACAGAATCCACGGGGAAAGGCTGACTGCTTCAAACGGCTATCAATGTCCTCCCCGTTAAAAGTTCTGGTGTTATTTTAAAATAGAGTTCTTTAAAAAAAATAAAAATAAACTAAATATATGTGTAAATTTTAACGACATGCCAGGGACTCAGCGTCAGGAGGCCGTGGAGGAAAATGAAATCCCACCACCCGTTCCCTCAGATGACCTCAAGGAAGTGACTTCTTTCTAAAAAAAATATATCGCTTGCCTTCCATCACAGAGGTTCAGCTGAGGACAGGAGCTGCCCATCCCACGGCGCAGACAGCCAACGAAATCTCTTCTCGTATATGCCTCCCCACTCTTTAAGATCAAGTACTCACGATCTTCTGTTCACCTCACATGCCATGGAGCCGAAGGCCCCTGTGGAGAAGACTTTTGTTCCTGTACGGGCTCTTAAGCCATGGATTCAATCGTTCCCCGAGAATCACCAGATTTGGGACACTCTTTGAAGATGCATTTTCTCCCAAAGGTTTTTTTTTGTTGTTGTTGCTCTTCATGTGTTTCTCAGTTTAATTTTTTTTTGGTTAACTATTTTTACACAGCCTTTGGCTGGTGTTGCCATGTTGTACTTGTTAAAATGCTTTTAAAATTATTGCTCACTGCCTTGAAAATTCCGAGGAGAAGGAGATGAAGGAGAAGGAGAAGAAGATGAGGAGGAGGAGGAGGAGGAAATTGGATTTCCTTCATGCCCCAAATCTCAGAGTGCCTTATAATCTCCTTTCCCTTCCCCTCCTCATGACAGAGGTAGGTGGGGTGGAGAAAGCTCTTTGGAGAACTGCTCGTGAGAGAACAGCTCTGAGAGGACTTGTGACTGACCCAATGGCACACCAGCAGCTGCATGTGGAGGAGTGAGGAATCAAACCTGGTTTCCCCAGATTAGAGTCCGCACTCCTAACCACTACACCAAACTGGCTCTGAATTGAGACTCAAACTACACTTCTGGAAGAGAATTGGATGCCCTGACCTGGATGGCCCAGGCTGGGTTGATCTTGTCAGATCTCAGAAGCTAAGCAGGGTCGACCCTGGTTAGTATTTGGATGGGAGACCACCAGGGAAGTCCAGGGTCGCTACATAGAGGCAGGCAATGGCAAACCACCTCTGAATGTCTCTTGCCTTGAAAACCCTACAGGGTCACCATAATGCGACTGCAACTTGATGGCAATTTCCACCACCACCAAAGAAATGGATATACAGCTGCTCAGCTTTGAAACACCATGTTGCTCTTGCAATATCCCACAGCTATGTGGTGTCAAAACTTGCCAAAAACTTGATGAAGCATTAACTCCAGTTTGAGTCTACTGAAATCAATGGACTTAGACAGGATCAACTCCGTACAGGATTTCACTTGATGATGCTTAATGCAAACTTCTACATAGCTACTCACTTGGTCTCCTAGGGTGAGTAAACACTGGCAACGAGGTACAGAGGTTTCTGTGAGCTGGGTCCTGCTCACGTAAGGCATTGTTGCATGCCAAGATCTGTAAGCAGCAAGCCCGTTGATATGAATACAATTCCACCTGAAGGGAGGAGGGCTCCGACGGCAGGATGTTAAGATGGAAAGAGTCACCTACGGATTAATAGGTTTGGAGTGCATTTCGGTACATTTCTGTCACTGCACCAAAGGAAAAGGGGGCACAGGAAGGGAATAGGAAAACAAGCAAATTCTGGTACAGGTTTTTGGGTGGTATTTTTTTGTATTTGTGTGTGTGCGCATGTGTGCATGCGCACCTGTGTGTCTGCACCTGGAAGTCACATTGGTCTCTGGTGACTGACCCCTACTGGGGGCCTGGAGGATATTCAGAGAGGTGGCTGAATAGCCTGCCCCTGTCCTCCCAGCTTGCTCTGAGGAAGTCTCCCATCCCAGTACTAACCACAATCGACCCTGCTTAGCTTCCGAGATCTGAGGAGATCGGGCTTACCTGGGCTATCCAGATCAGGGTTAAGTATGGGGTTTTGATGATAATTTCTGCCAATAAAAGGTGGAGGTTTCTGCTGATTCCATCTTCATCTGCAGACCTCATTTCAAGGAGATAAGTAGGCTGCGCCATGAAGGGAAAGGCAGGGACATTCTCTTCCACTCATGGGACTGCATTAGCAGAGGTTCTAATCAGAATTCAGTCCATCAGCTCCTAGATAAATTATATAATGAGAGGGGCTGTGGCTCAGTAGAAGACCCTCTGCTTGGCATGCAGAAGGTCCCAGGTTCAGTCCCCAGCATCTCCAGTTAAAAAGGACACGCCAGGAGGTGATGTGAAAGATCTCCACCTGAGACCCCTGGAGAGCTGCTGCTAGTCTGAGTAGAAATACCGAGCAGTGGTCTGATTCAATAGAAGGCAGCTTCCTATGTGTTCGTGGGGTCAGTCACATCCCAAACTGGGATCTTCTGCCTGCAAAGTCATGGACACATCCCCAGAATGTCAATCATGTCCTGTCGTCACAATGGTCAAGGAACCCCACAGCTTTTCTCAGCTCATGAACTGGTCCTCGTTTCTTGAAACTTCCCTTCCCTGGGACCTTCTCTACCATACTCAGTACTACAAAGGTCTCCTGCTACCCCTGTGCTTGGAACTGAACCCAAGAATACCTGTGCGCCTCTCTCCTCAGAAAGTTCTCTGTTCTCCATGAAACCTTTGGGGAAACCCCTCATCCTCAGGTCTCTATCAAACTAAAATGAACACAACTTCTCCTCCTTGACTGTTAACTTTCTCCTTGCTTCCCATTGTCTTGGAGAGCCAGTTTGGTGTAGTGGTTAAGTGTGCGGAGAACAAGATGCATTTCTTCCTTTAGGAGGTGCTATTGTCAGAAGAAAATAAAAAGGTTTCAGTTTTGTTTTTGCATGTGGGTGGGTATTCTGTTTGTAATAATTGTTTGGATACACTATATTTTTAATATGCTAGTTGTGATAATTTCATGCCAAGTAAAAATGTCCATAGTCATATTTTATGTTCCTAAAGTAACAGAATGACTTTCAATCTAGAAAAGACAAAAGAAATGCTAATGTAGCATTTTTTTCGATTTTTCTGAAAATTTCCGTTTTCTTCCAGGGGAAAAACGGAAAAAACCCGGGGTTTTTTCCGAGCTTCAAAATTTCCAGAAATTTTACATCTTTAACCTTCTCACCACCATACTCAGCACTACAAAGGTCTCCTGCTACCCCTGTGCTTGGAACTGAACCCAAGAATACCTGTGCGCCTCTCTCCTCAGAAAGTTCTCTGTTCTCCATGAAACCTTTGGGGAAACCCCTCATCCTCAGGTCTCTATCAAACTAAAATGAACACAACTTCTCCTCCTTGACTGTTAACTTTCTCCTTGCTTCCCATTGTCTTGGAGAGCCAGTTTGGTGTAGTGGTTAAGTGTGCGGACTCTAATCTGGGAGAACCGGGTTTGATTTTGGAACTGAACCCAAGAATACCTGTGCTCCTCTCTCCTCAGAAAGTTCTCTGTTCTCCATGAAACCTTTGGGAAAACCCCTTATCCTCAGGTCTCTATCCAACTAAAACGAACACAACTTCTCCTCCTTGACTATTAACTTTCTCCTTGCTTCCCATTGTCTTCTCCTTTCAAATTTCAGATTATAGACCACTGGGGGTGGAGACTTATTTTCTCATACTGTAAACTACAATAATTTAAATTATCCTATGGCAATGTGTCTACTAGTATAATGCCAATAGTAGAAGCTGTGTACAGAAAGACGCTGAGATTGCAAAAACAAATGCTAATATACTGTATTGAAAAATAAACTAGAAGATAATACATGAAGTATTACACAACAAGAACATGTGTACTATACACAGCAACAATTGTACTATAGCAGAATTCTTCAATAAAGTATAATAATTTCATCAGCTCTAAGAAGTGTAGTTTGTTCCAAAATGCAGTACGTTCCAACGAAGGTTCCGGATATTAAGAACTTCGTTTTGATATTCTTCTTCAAGTAGTTATGACTATTACATATATTTTTATAAGGATCTGAGGTGTTGGTATATCTTCAACCAACTTTCAATAGCAAAGATACCACAAGTTACATTACTTATATTGATGGGCAACCAGTCACAGTTTTTGAAAAGACCACTCTGTGATATTATTAAGCTGGTATTACACAGCTTCTACTATTGGCATTATTGCATTGCTGTGTGATCTTTTTCTTGTCTATTGACAATGTGTGTAGTATAGCCAGGAGATCCGAAGATTGTCTGGAAGCCCTAAGTTCTAGCCCTTTAGCGTTATGCACCACTAAAGCGGCAGATTACAATGTACAGAGTAAATTGATACCACCCTTCTCTCTGCTTGCTCATAAGAACATAAGAGAAGCCCATGTTGGATCAGGCCAGTGGCCCATCCAGTCCAACACTCTGCCACACAGTGGCCAAAAATACCAGGTGCCATCAGGCGATCCAGCCGTGGGGCCAGGACACTAGAAGCCCTCCCACTGTTGCCCCCCCAACCACCAAGAGGTGTGGTGACCAGAAGAACTGTACACAGTACTCCAAATGTGGTCGCACCATTGATTTATACAGGAACATGATGATACTGGCTGATTTGTTTTCAATTCCTAATAATCCCGAGCATAGTATTGGCCTTTTTTATTGCAGTCGCACACCGTCTCGACATTTTCATTGAGCTGTCTACTACAACTCCAAGATCTCTCTCTTGGTCAGTCTCTGCCAGTTCGGACCCCATCGACTTGTATTTATAGTTAGGATTTTTTGGCTCCAATGTGCATCATTTCGCACTTGGCCACATGGAACTCCATTTGCCACATTGACACCCACTCGCCCATCCTCGACAAGATCCCTTTGGAGTGCCTCGCAATCCTCCCTGGTTCTCACCACCCTGAACAACTTCGTGTCACCTGCAAATTTAGCCAGTTGCATCTGTCCAAAAGGAGACTTGCATTTGACCAAGAGGAGAGCTAGAAAATTCCTACGAGGCCGATGGAGACATTGACGCAGCCAAACAGGATTTGAGGAGCTCCTTCCCGGAGAGCGCTTCAAAATCAGCCAGGTGGCCAGAGGTTCCAGGAAACACACAGGAGCCCAGCTGTTCACTAAACGGCTGTAATCACACACTCTGGGGGGGGGAGAGGACCCCACCCAGCAGACGATTCCTCTCCACACACCGTGGTGATGCATGTGGCTGTCAGAAAGCTGTTTCCTCAGCCCCGGCTTCCTTCATTAGCTCGACTCACGCTAACAAGCAACAGAAGCGAACATCAGCAGGGTGGCCTCGCTCCAATAACTTCGGGAGAGGTCATAAAATCTTTTACTAACTGCATCCTGGGAGCAGCTGTGTGTGGATTACAGCCAGAGGGAAGTTCCAGGAAGGAAAGAAGGTAATCTTCCCCCACCTCCAACCTTTTGAGGTCACATTTAGTCCCTTGGAAAGCTCCTTGCTTAGAACATAAGAACATGAGAGAAGCCATGTTGGATCAGGCCAGTGGACCATCCAGTCCAACACTCTGTGTCACACAGTGCCCCAAAACCAGGTGCCATCAGGAGGCCCACCAGCGGGACCAGAACTTCAGAAGCCCTCCCACTGTGCCCCCCCCCCGGCATCAAGAATACAGAGCATCACTGCCCCATGCAGAATGTTCCATCTATCCCTTGTGGCTAATAGGAGGTCCACCAGTGAGACCAGAACTCCAGAAGCCCTCCCACTGTGGCTCCTCAAGCACCAAGTCCAACACTCTGTGTCACACAGTGGCCAAAACCCAGGTGCCATCAAGAGGTCCACCAGCAGGGCCAGAACTCCAGAAGCCCTCCCACTGTGACCCCCCCCCAAGCACCACGTCCAGGACTCTGTGTCACACAGTGGCCAAAACCCAGGTGCCATCAGGAACTGGGCCAGAACTCCAGAAGCCCTCCCACTGTGGCCCCCGAAGCACCAAAAAGACAGAGCATCACTGCCCCAGACAGAGTCAGTCGATCTATACCTTGTGGCTAACAGCTACTGATGGACCTCTGCTCCATCTGTTTCTCCACTCCCCTTCGAAGCCATCTGTGCTTGTAGTCCCCACCACTTCCTGTAGCAGTGAATTCCATCTCTTTTCCCCCATTCATTTGCTGGCACTCCTGGGTGCGGCTATGTGCAATTTGCATGTGTAACCCTCCTTGACTAATTGTCAGGCGAGCGGGCCAAAAGGAAGTCATGGTTAACCTGGCAAACTTAGAACTGGCAAACCATTGAAAGAAAGCAGGCATGGAGTACGCTGAAGATTGGTGGGACCAAACATGAGTGGAGCAGAAGTCTAGAAAGACAGAAGGAGACATGGGAAGCCTGTCCAGTTCCCAACCAGACAGGATAGAACCAACTCCTTTAGTTGGAGATCGCTAATAAAGGAAGAGGCTGCAGGAGCTGTCCATGGTGCTAGTTATGATTGGCAGTCAAGGAAGCAGAGCTCTCTAGACCGTGGGTCTCCAACACGGTGCCCATGGGTGCCACGGCACCTGCTGAAACCTTTTTTGGTGCCCCCCAAGTGTCTTAAGGAAACTGGCTGGGACCAGGTAGGGCGTCTGCTCAGCAAGGCTTCTGATTACCTATTGGAAATTTGATTGGCTGTGCACATTTTTTTTTAAAAAAATGTGGCTTTAGCAGCAGCTGCTGCCACAGCACGAGGATTTTCACCATGTGACTGAAGTTAAGCTGCGGCAATCGCTTTGTGACTGGCTGCACCTTCCGCAGCAGCCATCTTGTGGCTGCACCCACCAAGCGGTGTCGGAATTCCAAAGGTGCTCACGGGCTCAGAGAAGTTGGGGACCCCCTGCTCTAGACAGCAAAGGGGCAGTCCGGGTGGGCTGTTGATAAGCCAGAGCTGGTTGCTGCACAGACTTAGCCCTGGTTTCATAAGAACATAAAAAGAGCCCTGCCGGATCAAACCAAGGGTCTATCTAGTCCAGCATCCTGTCTCACACAGTGGCTAGCCAGTTCCTCTGGAGGGCCAACTACAGGGCATAGAAGCCAAAGCCTTCCCAAGAACGTCAGAAGAGCCCTGCTGGATCAGACCAGTGTTCCATCTAGTCCAGCACCCTGTCACACACAGCAGCCAACCAGTTCCTCCAGAGGTCCAGCAACAGGGCATAGAGGCCGAGGCTTTCCCCTGATGTTACCTCCTGGCTCCAGGATTCAGAGGCTTAGTGCCTCTGAATGTGGAGGTGCCCCTCAGTCACCATGGTTAGTAGCTACTGATAGACTTATCCTCCATGGATCTATCTAATCTCCTTTCAAAGCTGTTCATCCCTGTGGCATCCCTCTGACAGCGTATCCCACATTTTAATCACTCTCGGTGTAAAGCAGTATTTCCTTTTGTCCATCTTGAACCTATTGCCCATCAGCTTCATTGGATGCCCTCACTGGCCATTTTATTCTCAATCCCTTTCCTAATAATTCTTAACAAAGACTTTGCCTTTTTCACTGCTGCAGCACACTGGATTGAGATGGACTTCCCTTATCCCAAGTAGCTCAGTCAAATGGGATGGCCTCAAGATGGCAGGCGAGTGATCCGTACTCCGGTCTGGCCTTCCACCCAGGTTCGTGTGCTGTAGTTGTTCTTGGGGGTGATGACAGGGAGCCTGGAAGCTCTTGATTCCAATGGCTCACTGTGGATCTTTCTCCTGGGGAGGAGTCTCCAGCCTTCACTGTGGGGAAACCTGGCTGTCCCTAGTTATTAACTGTGGTAGGGTGTGTATGTATCTTTGGAGGCCACAATGCCAGCACGGGAAGGCCCTGACATGCCCCTCCCAGCAGCACCATTCATATCAAGGAATACATGGAGTTGCCTCATGCGGAACCAGAGCCTCACTACCATCACGGTCAGTACTGTCTACTTAGACTGGCAGCGGCTCTCTGGGGTTTCCAGCAAAGATCTTTCACATCACCCATCACCTGAGCCTTTTGTTTGGTGTAGTGGTTAGGAGCACGGACTCTAATCTGGGAGAACCAGGTTTGACTCCCCACTCCTCCACATGCAGCGGCTGGCATGACCTTGGGCCAGTCACAAGTCCTCTCCCCGTCTAAGCAGACAGCACTGACCAGCACCCTAGCCTGACGCTCTGTTCACAACAGCTCTCATTTCCAGTTTTTGGTGCAGTGGTTAAGAGCGGCGGACTCTAATCAGGAGAACTGGGTTTGATTTCCCACTCCTCCACGTGAAGCCAGCTGGGTGACCTTGGGCCAGTCACAAGTTCTCTCAGAGCTGTTCTCTCAAGAGCAGTTCTCTCAGAGCTCTTTCAGCCCCCACCTACCTCACAGGGTGTATGTTGTGGGGAGGGGTAAGAAAAGGGGATTGTAAGCTGCCCTGAAACTCTGAGTGAAAGGCGGGGTATAAATCCAATCTCCTCTTCCTCCTCCTCCGGAGACACCAGAGATTGAACCCAGGACCTTCTGCATGCCAAGGAGATGCTCTTCCACAGCCCCTCAGGAAGCCCAGAGCTCCCACTAGTCTTTCTATCCTCCTGTTGCCCTCAGCTGGCCACTTAGCAGTACCCAGTTCCCCAGGGTGAATCACGGACTGCTACAGCAGTCTCTTAGCTGGAATAGCCTATTGTTCCTTCCCCTAGCCAGCCGCCCTGTACATGCAAGCTCTAAAGCTCCCGGCTCCATCCCCCGCAGCAGCTGACCCTCACTGGAATCTGTTGTTTTCACTTGCGGAGCGGAGGTTCAGCCGCTTCATTCAGGCCTGCGTTGATTACCTCTGCTTTCCCTGCGTCGCTCCCAAAAGGCTCCAGAGACCTTTGCCGGGAAAGCGCGCCGCGCCACAGAGGGCTTTGTGTGTTGATACAAGCCAATCAAATTAGCCAAATTTGACGGTTATTAACTTGGCAGCAAATGTTTGCTTTGATTTCAAACAAGAGATCTGCGGCAGATGCAAG
Source organism: Gekko japonicus (assembly GCF_001447785.1). Taxonomy (NCBI): domain Eukaryota; kingdom Metazoa; phylum Chordata; class Lepidosauria; order Squamata; family Gekkonidae; genus Gekko; species Gekko japonicus. The sequence goes on from NW_015171558.1 coordinate 245,555, forward strand.
GAAAGTGTGCGGGCAAAGATTGGGGCTGCGGTTCTGAGCGCAGGACTGAGACACTTCCAAAAGCCCATCGTTTAGAAACGAAAACAACCTCACTCGAAGCAAGCACCCGCCTTTCCTGGGAGCCTCCGATGACCTTCTCTATGGTTTCGACAATCGCAGGCAGTAGCAGCCGAAGACGTGCTAATAAGATTCATTTCCAAAATGACGAAGCCGAAGGAACGGGTGTCAGTGGAAACGTGGACAGCCACGGATGATAATAAGCCAGCAAAATCTCACAATAAAATTACAGCTGTGATTGAGGAGGTTCTCCGAGGTATGCTCCCAGCATGAACCTGAAAAATCCATCGACTCTTCCTTGCCACATCGATAACAAGGCAGCAACCCGTTCTTTGGCAAAAGGCAGGCTGGAGAGACTCACCGAGGCTTTTCAAATCAACATACTAAAAAGCTCCCAAAAAAATAAAATCCCCCAAGATCATCTAGACAAACACCTGCTTCCTTAATCCTCCTCCCCAAACATCTCCGACACTTGTTTCTTTTGTGTACAGAGAATGAGGTCCCACCTGCTTCAGCGTTCATTCGGCGGCTCTGATAAACAATTGCTATCTCTCTCCTTCGCGATAACCTTTTGGATGATTGAAAATGCCCCCCCCCCCGTCTGTCCTTCAGCTACTTATCTTGCAGAGCAAACAGGCCAAATTCTCCACGTGCCCCACGTGGAAAATTCTATGGGGCTTGTGTTTAAACTGAATCTCTTGGCATCTTCTCCCTTTTCCTCCTTAGGCTGCTCCAAAATGGGATGGAGTTTTCAGCAGAAGGATTTACCAGTACTAGACAGAGCTGTAAGAACATCAGAAGAGCCCTGCTGGGCCAGAACAGTGGTCCATCTAGTCCAGCCTCCTGTCTCACACAGTGGCCAATCAGCTCCTCTGGAGGGCCAACAACAGGGCAGAAAGGCCTTCATAAGAACATCAGAAGAGCCCTGCTGGGCCAGAACAGTGGTCCATCTAGTCCAGCCTCCTGTCTCACACAGTGGCCAATCAGCTCCTCTGGAGGGCCAACAACAGGGCAGAAAGGCCTTCATAAGAACATCAGAAGAGCCCTGCTGGGCCAGAACAGTGGTCCATCTAGTCCAGCCTCCTGTCTCACACAGTGGCCAATCAGCTCCTCTGGAGGGCCAACAACAGGGCAGAAAGGCCTTCATAAGAACATCAGAAGAGCCCTGCTGGGCCAGAACAGTGGTCCATCTAGTCCAGCCTCCTGTCTCACACAGTGGCCAATCAGCTCCTCTGGAGGGCCAACAACAGGGCAGAAAGGCCTTCATAAGAACATCAGAAGAGCCCTGCTGGGCCAGAACAGTGGTCCATCTAGTCCAGCCTCCTGCCTCACACAGTGGCCAGCCAGTTCCTCCGGAGGGCCAAGAACAGGTCACAGAGGCTGAGGCCTTCTCCTGATGCTGCCTCGTGGTTCTGGGATTCTGAGGTCGAGTCATAATGTTCCTATATTGTGCATGACATACTTCCGGGAATCCCACCCAAACAGAGAATTGCTTAAGGTTCTGCCTCCTCCCCTTGTTAAGAACACTATTCTGTATCCATGTACTGCATATCAGAGCATGGTGGGACTAGACCATCCCTCATAGAAAGGGCACCCGGCCTTCAGTTCAAACCATCTACAGGTCTGGGATTCACCACGCTCTCTAGTGGCGGTTCCATCTATTATCCATAGTTCAGCACGTAGACTTTGCGCCCGGTTTCCCATCTGGCAGTGCTTTTCGTGTCCCGCCTTGCCACAAGGAAATGGTTCTACACGGGGAGCTCTCACCACCTCTTCCCCACTCCCCACAGAGCGTGCAATTCAAGTGCCAGATTGCTCTGACCTTCCCTTTAATAACGTTTGCCCGCAATGTTGACTTGAGTGACAGGAAGGGACTCAGGTGGAGGCTTGGTTATTAGATCTGTGAATACCCACTGAAGCCGCTTGAAGTATCTTTATCTAGTCCTGTCCCTGCCTCTCTTCTCTTCTCTCTCTCTCTCTCTCAAGATTAGGAGGGGGAGTCAATTCCCTTCCCCATCACCTGCAATATCCTGTATCAGAGCCCCGAACACATAATAAAGAACTAAGTCCTTGCTCCACAGAGGACGGAGACTCCGGATGAAGAGTGAAACAAGTTGTTTCTGATACAGGGGAGGCACAGAGCTTTGTCTAAAGCACCTTATGTTGTTGTTTTCAAGATTTTAATGCCTTTATTTATATTGTTGATTTTAGCTATTGCATATATGTAAGCCGCCTTGAGGCTGCCCTGGCGGGAAGGGTGGGGTATAAATAAAATAAAAAAATAAAACAAGCATGGGTGTCAAACATAAGGCCCGGGGGCCGGAACTAGCCCATCCAGGGCTCTTATGCAGCCCGCGAGCAACTAGTGTAATGGAGGCAACATGAGAGTGGGTGGAGCAACTCTGATTGTGGCTTCAGCATGGCAGAACAACCTCATCTGCAGCAGTCAAGCAGTGTGGGAGCATCTGCCAGTGCTGCACTTCTGGCTCTCCAGTCCACCCATGTGGGTTTTCCTTTGCACCCCTCTCCCAACCCATGGGGCCTTGCAGTGAGGACACACCAACTCGTAGCTTACCAGTTGCTGTCCTTTATAAAGCTGATGTCTCCGGTACCTGGCATTACGTTTATGGCAAGCATGGCCCGGCCCAACAAAGTGACATCTATGTCAGATCTGGCCCTCATAACAAATGAGTTTGACACCTCTGGTCTAAAGCCTGATCTTGAATAGCACCCCAAAGCCTGATCTTGAGTAGTGGATTCACCTCCCTTTTAGCCTGCCTTTCCTCCAAGGAGGTCAGAGCAGCAAAGGTGGTCCTCCATTCTCCATCATACCCCTCACAACAGCCCTGTGTGGTAGGCTAGACCGAGTGAGAATGACTAGTCCAGAATCATCTCCTAGGCTTCATGGAAGACTGGGAATCGGAACCCAGGTCCTCCCGAGTCCTAATCTGACACTCTATCCACTGCATGAAAACCGGTTATCTACTCAAGCGGAGAGGGCAAGGGTTCCTGCTGCATTCTGCATCAATCCGCGCTCCCACACATTTTGACTCATCAGCATTTAAATTCACAAGACGGCAGCCTGCTGAATGCTGATTTTAAGATGTGGCCTTAAGGGGAGGAGGCGGGAGAGAAATCCAAACTGCTAAAGCATCACTGAGTTCTTCCATCGGGAATATATTTGATGGGCTGCGAGGCACAGGCTGGCCTGATCTTGGAAGCTAAGCAGTGTTGGCCCTGGCTAGTGTTTGGATGGGAGACCTCCAAGGAATACCAGGGTTGTGACGCGGAGGCAGGCAGAGGAAAACCACCTCTGAACGTCTCTTGCCTTGAAAACCCTACAGGGTGGCCATAGGTTCGCTGTGACTTGACAGCACTTTCCACCTCCGAGTATTGGGTCAGAGAAGAGCACCCTATCTAGAGATATATCTGCAGGATATCTGCAGGACCGCCTTTCCCCCTATGTATCCTGAAGAGCCTTGTGCTCTGCAGACAGCCAGCTGCTGGTTGTCCCCGACCTGAAAGATGCCCGCCTAGCCTCATCCAGGCACAGGGCTTTCTCGGCCCTGGTACCAGTCTGGAGGAACATGCTTCTCACTGAGATCAGGGCCCTGTGAGACCTGTTACAGGTTTGCAGGGCCTGCAAAATGCAGCTGTTCCTCCAGGCCTTTGATTGAGGCAGTGGGTATCTACCAGCTGGCCTCCCTGGTCCCTGAACTGGAGATGCCGGGGACTGAACCTGGGACCTTCTGCATTCCAAGCGGAGGTCTTTCACATCACCGACTGCCTGTTCCTTTAACTGGAGATGCCGGGGATTTAACCTGGGGGCCTTCTGCATTCCAACCGGAGGTCTTTCACATCACCTACTACCTGGTCCTTTAACTGTAGATGCCAGGGATTGAACCTGGGACCTTCTGCATGCCAAGCAGGTGCTCTACCACTGAGTCACAGCCCCTCCCCTAATTCTTTGGCAATTACTCCAAATGAAACTTCCCCCATGCTCTAGGCATTTATATGGGTTGTCTCCTGCAGTTCTTTGATGGGAAGCCATATAGATTACCAGCTTTTCCATGAAACAGAAATCAGGCCTTTGTGAAATACTCTTACACTTGTGTATAAACGAATATGCTCATCAACACAGGACAAACCTTTCATGGCTAACGACAGCAGTACTGTAGTTTCTAGAAGGCTACAGGGCTGGTGTTGACAACCCCTGTCCATGGTGCTGAATATAATTTTCTGTGTGAATTTAAATCCCCATTCCTGGCAATACATCCTGTTGCAATAGCAAGGGTCCTAACCCTATTATTCTTGCAGCACGACCAAATCCTCACAAAGCAGTTACTTGAGGCAGCCTAAATTCCTTCCAGCTCACTTTTTTTCCGTCCAGGGCAGCCATTTGTTCTTCTGTTTAGTTAATGCAAAGTGGGAAGAAGAAGAAGAAGAAGAGGAGGAGGAGGAGGAGGAAGAGGAAGAGATTGCATTTATACCCCGCCCTTCACTACCCAAAGGAGTCTCAGAGCAGTTTACAATCTCCTTTCCCTTCCTCTTCCCACAGCAGACACCCTGTGAAGTAGATGGGGCTGAGAGAGCTCTCTCGAGAACTGCCCTTGAGAGAATAGCTCTGATAGAATTTATGACTGAATCAAGGTCACACCAGCAGCTGCATGTGGAGGAGTGAGGAAATCAAACCCGGTCCTCCCAGATTGGAGTCTGTGCTCCTAACCACTACACCAAACTACTGAGTGTGGGGCATTTGGAAGACTGTCTTAACTTAGCCTGTCTACCCATTGAGATCTGTAACAGAGGCCCTTCTCTGGTTACCCTACCACCTGGTGAGCGGTGACCAAAGCAGGGCCTTCTTGGTTGTGGCTCCCTACCACTGGGGGCCCAGTAGGAAAATGAGGTGGAAGTACCCTGAGGTGGTAGAGGAGACCACACATTTTGAGACTGCATCTGGCAGATCCCAGCTTTGAACGTTCCTTTGCATTAAAAAAAAACCCCACTCCCAGCAGGCAGAAAACTAGCTCAGAAAGGAGAAAGTTTCGACCGTTCTCTTCCCTTCCTATGCGGATTTCTACATGAAAGGAGTTTTTAAAAAAGAAACAGAGAGAGGCCTGCCAAAACCGGACCCTCTACTGCAGTCAGAAACCACGCCATGCATTCTACCACCTCATCCTCTACATGTGCGATTCAAGAAAAACTCTTCCTTAAAAGGCTTGTCAGGCAACTTCAATACTGGCATTCAGGTGCCAAGTGACAACCAGCATGGTATAGAGCAGGGTTCCCCAAAATGGCCGCCGTGAGCACCATGGCAACCACCAGCAGGGCTATTTTTGGGCAGGAACGCACAGGAATGGAGTTCCGGCTGGCTCCTGAGTTGGCCACGCCCAGCAGGAACCTCATTAGCATAACAGGCCACACCTAACACCAGACACTCATTAGGATTGGCTACATTAGGGGTGTGTGGCCTAACATGCTAAGAAGTTCCTGCTACCAAAAAAGCCCAGGGTTTTGACAACAAAGTAAACAGAATAAGAAGCTAAGGGTGGGTGTGGTTGGATGGCCACACTTCAGAGCTGTGCTGTCAGAGGTGTGGCCTAATATGCTAATGAGCTCCTGCTGTTGGGTGTGGCCTATTATGCTAATGAGTTCCTGCTGGGCAGTTTCTACAAAAAAAGCCTTGACCACCAGTATTTCCTTTGGTGTCCACCGAGCTTTTCAGAAAGTGGGTGCGGCCAGTATAAGACAGGGCTTATTATTGGCTGCCCTCCTTTAAATGAAAGCGGTTTCCACTGGAGGATCAGAAAGACTTGGGCTTCCCTTAGTTAGCCTGTGGTCCCATTCCCCATTCAAGCCTTCCCTTCTCCCAAGTGGCACAAGAGGTGTTCTGATGGTCTCTGCCTCCTGCAGAAGCCCTTTCTGGTTTCTTTCCACCTCCTGCAGAAAACATTTTTTGGGTGGTCCTCACCACCATCCCTCAAAATCCCAAATACGTTCCCAGGCTCAAAGAAGTTGCGGACCCCTGCTATAGTGGGCAGAGCAGCAGACTAGGATCTGGAAGGTGCCAGGAAACATACATTTATTTTGAAGACTATCCAGGCCGTTTCAATCCATGCTTTCCAAAGACAGTCATAAGAACACAAGAGAAGCCATGTTGGATCAGGCCAACGGCCCATCCAGTCAAACGCTCTGTGTCACACAGTGGCCAAATCCCAGGTGCCATCAGGAGGCCCACCAGCAGGGTCAGATCTCCAGCAGCCCTCCCACTGTTGCCCCCCACCAAGCACCAAGGAGACAGAGCATCATTGTCCCAGGCACAAGAGCATAAGAGACGCCATGTTGGATCAGGCCAGTGGCCCATCCAGTCCAACACTCCATGTCACACAGTGACCAAAACCCAGGTGCCATCAGGAGGTCCACCAGCGGGGCCAGAACTCCAGCAGCCCTCCCACTGTGGCCCCCCAAGAACCAAGAAGACAGAGCATCATTGTCCCAGGCACAAGAGAAGCCATGTTGGATCAGGCCAGTGGCCCATTCAGTCCAACACACTGTGTCACACAGTAGCCAAAACCCGGGAAACATTAGGAGGTCCACCAGCGGGGCCAGAACTCCAAAAGCCTTCCCACTGTTGTCCCCCACAAGCACCAAGAATACAGAACATCACTTCCCCAGACAGAATGTTGGTCTTAAAGGTACCACTGGACCCAAATGTTGTTTTCCACATATACCTTGTGGCTAATAGCCACTGATGGACCTCTGCTCCATCTGTTTATCCAGCCTCCTCTTGAAGCTGTCTATGCTAGTAGCCACTGCCACTTCCTGCGGCAGTGAATTCCATGTGTTCATTACTCTTTGGGGGAAGAAGGACTTCCTTTGACCTGTTCTAAGCTGACTGCTCATTAATTTCGCTGAGTGCCCACGGGTTCTTGTATTGTGGGAAAGAGAGAAAAGTACTTCTTTTCTCTACCTTCTCTATCCCATGCACACTTTTGTCCATCTCTATCACATCACCCCTCAATTGTCGTTTCTCCAAGCTAAAGAGCCCTAGCCTCTTTAACCTTTTTTGCATAGGTTAATAATTTTAGTGGCCCTTTTATGCACCTTTCCCGATGCTATAACGTATTTTTTGAGGTGCAGTGACCAATCAGCAGAAAAGGAAGAAGGCGCGGGAGCTGGTGTGAATGTCTAGGACTCAAGAAGCCTGGATTCAAATTCCTGCTCAGTCATGAAGCCCACCTGGTGACTTTGGGCCAGTCACTCTCTTGGCATAGCCTACCTCACAGGGCTGTTGTAAGGATACAGTGGAGACCGGGGGGATGATATCAATTCAATTCAATTTATTACAGGTCTATATGACCGAAGTCTGGACCAAAAGAAGATGCAAAAGGGGGAGGGGGATGATATCCTGAACTCCTTAGGGAAGGAAGGGTCAAAAACCACCCTATCTTTGGAGATTTTGCGTACTACCTCTGACTCTGTGCCTTAGAATATCTGCCCGAGGTTGACATGTGAACGAATGCTATTTGGAAAGCTCGTGGATGCTATTTGGAGAAGCTCAAGAGAGAGGATTTGTTTCTCCTTTAGGAGATGCACGAGGGTTAAACAATCCAGAGGATGCCACACAAGAAGAAAAGTTGTGCTGAGACAAGAGACCCAGAGTCTGAGTCAACACAGAGCAACTTCATGTGTGAAAAAACAGACCAGGTAGGAGCTTCTCGGGAAGGTCAAGTCTTGTTTATTCTGACTGGCCGTTGCTTCCCAGGGTCTCTGGCAGAGGTCGCTTTCACCTCCTACCTGATCCTTTTAACTGGAGATGTAGGGGATTGAGCCTGGGACCTTCTGTGTGCCAAGCAGAGGCTTTACCGCTAAGCCACAGCCCCTCTCCTGAGACGGGAATGTGTTTGCAGCCACCGCCTCGAACCAAGTTCCTCTTCCCCTGCACCGTCACTGTCCGCGATAACTTTTAAACAAACACCATTGAACAAACCTTGGAACGCCAACACCATTTCTTCGAGCCTGACCCTGACGTTCCCCGCTCAGCCCGGTTCGGTTGAAATTTCACTGGGTTCGCTCTGCAAGGCTTTCCCGTCACTCACTACCGCTAGCCTGTGACCCTCAATAACAGCTGGGAAACGAATCTCTAAAGCAGGATGCACATGTCGGCTTTGAACGCTGTATGCCCAGACCCCAGCATCCCTGCAAGCTTGGGAACTCAAGGGAAACTCCCAGAGTTTCAAGAAAGGCGATTCTGCTCTTCGTGCATACAGAATCAAGCCCTGGACAGAAGTTCGGTTCCTCCTCTCTGGCAGGTATGGACCCTGGGTGTGGCCAAAGGCACACATCAAAGCACAAGAGACAAGCGGATCCTTGGCTGTGAGCCTAGGGTGTTTCGGCTTCTGGCCCAGAGTAAGATGGATGGGTGGACCTGGGACCTGGCCAGGATGCCGGAGCTGTGCGACTTTTGTTTTTCTTGCCAAGCTATATCGTCTGCGTTTCTTTCTCACGAGTTGCTTGGGCCCTGGCCTGGATGGCCCAGGCTAGCCCGATCTCGGCAGTTCTCGGGAGCTAAGTTGGACCAGCCCTGGTTTGTACTTGGATGAAAGACCACCAAGGAAGTCCAGGGTTGCTACGCAGAGGCAGGCAATGGCAAACCACCTCTGTCTGTCTGTCCTGACTGGGATGGCCCAGGCTAGCCTGATCTTGTCAGATCTCGGAAGCTAAGCAGGGTCAGGCCTGGTTAGTAGATGGATGGGAGACCACCAGGGAAGCCCAGGGTTGCTATGCAGAGGCAGGGCAGGGCAAACCACCTCTGAATGTCTCTTGCCTTGAAAACCCTACAGGATTGCAATATCAGCTGCAACCTGACAATACTTTTCATCCACCAGCATCATGCTGCTTGTGGTGTAGTGGTTAAGTGCACGGACTCTAATCTGGGAGAACTGGGAGAAGAAGAAGAGGAGGAGGAGGAGGAGGAGGAAGAAGAAGAAGAAGAAGAATTTGGTTTATACCCCGTCCACTCAGAGTCTCAGAGCGGCTTACAATCTCCTTCCCTTCCTTTCCCCACAGTAGACATAAATCCAATCTCTTCTCTTCATCTTCTTTATTCCTCATTGGGGGGAAAGCCAGGGTAGGAATATTTAAATAAGTACATTTAACATACAGCATTTCTGTCCCCAAGTCTGGATTTCTTTGCTTTGGTACAGCATTTTAAATTGTAGGGCTGTGCGACACTTGTCTACAACCCTCTCTGCCTCTCTGTCACATCACCCCACCTTTTTCTCCAAGCAGCTTAGGGTGGGTCTTTCCACTATTTTATCCTCACAACAAGCCTGTGAGGGAGATCTTAGGGAGAAAAGTGGGTATAGAAATGAACAGATGTGAAGACACGAAGCTGCTTTAGACTGAATCAGACAACCGGGTCATTCAGGTCAGTCTCTACTCAGACTGGCAGCGGTTGTCCAGGGTCTCAGGCGGAGGTCTTCCCCATCACCTACCACCAATGCTCCCTCTAAGCTGTGGAGTCTTGTGAGCAAAAATTCCACTTGGTGAGCTACTGGCATTAAAGCTGTGAGCGAGCGATTTGAGCGGCTTACAATCTCCTTCCCTTCCTTTCCCCACAGTAGACAGCCTGTGAGGTAGGTGGGGCTGAGAGAGCTCTTTCACCCAGCTGGCTGCACATGGAGGAGAAGTGGGGAATCAAACCCGGTTCTCCAGATTAGAGTCTGCGGCTCGTAACCACAACACCAAACTGGCTCTGTAGCAATAAGTACGTAAGTGTGTGTACTTTTGGGGGCAGCCTGAGCCCAGAAAAGGAGGGAACTCAGGTGCGTTGAGATTGGTGATAACCTATTTAAATATGTTGCTTTAATGTTCATTGTTTTATTCAACCGGTTTTAGATTGGGTCCCAAGATCTTGGGGAGAAAAGTAGGTATAGAAATGAACAGGGTCATCTGTGTCAGTCTCTACTCAGACTGGCAGTGGTTGTCCAGGGTCTCAGGCATAGGTCTTTCCCATCACCTACCACCAATGCTCCCTCTAAGCTGTGGAGTCTTGTGAGCAAAAATACCACCTGGTGAGCCGGAGTCTGATTCATAGCAAAATCTGAGCCTTGTGAACAATCCCCAACACTCACAAACGTGGCAATAGAAAGCCCAGGTTCTAGAGAGTCCCTTCCCGGTAGGAGCCTGTTCCAGATTCATCCCAACCTCCAAAGGGAAGAGTTGCCTGATTCTGTGGCTATATAATTAAACTGCCCACCGCTTACGCCAGGACACTGGAATCAAGAAAACAATGCATGTGCCCAAATTTAACCACCCAAAAACCAATGATTTATAGACTTTATAGATATAACATACACACTACTTAGAACAAATTTTCCTACGATACAATTAAACAGACAGGTAGAAATTCACAGGTAAAGTTTTTTCATAAATACCTTTGTAATAATTAAAATTCAAAAAGTCCTTGAACTGTAAGGACGTAGTAGCGTCTCTGCTAGCTGACTCGACGGACTCCCCGGTTATAAATCCATTTCAATGATTTTTTTCCAAGAATCATGCTGGATTCAACATTTCAAAGATAACATGCAGACGTCCATGAAGTATATTCAGATCCATTAAGTATATTCAGATACAGCAATCCTCAGTGACTCCCAACGTAGAATCCATCATTTCTTGGAACCTCCCTTCAAAAGTCTGAAGCATTTCACCACTATGCCGTTTTCATTAGAGGGAACTTGTAATTATTACAAAGATGTTTATGGGGAAAAAAATTACCTGTGAATTTCTACCTGTCCGTTTAATTCTGTCACAGGGAAATTTGTTCTGAGTAGTGTATATGTTATATCTATACAATCTATAAATCATGGGGGTTTGGGTGGTTGAATTTGCATTTTTTCCTTGTTTACACATATTGCCGCGCCACTGCTTTTTATCTTGTATCCTAGGCCATTGGAATCAGCACCCTTTGCTTCACGGAGCCCCAGAACAGAGGTACTGGGGAGGGAGAAGCGGCCCAGAGAAAGGAGAGGGAGTTTGGAAATATCCAGTGCCACCGTTTCGCTGCTCCCTCCAGACACGCCCGTGTTCAATGCACCGAGTTGCTCCCTTTTGGCTGAGCGGATTTCAGGGGCTCAGGGAGACTCTGTGATACAAATGTCAGATTTACATAAACTGACACGAAAAGGATGTAAATGTGCACCAGATTATCAGAACCCTCCGGGTCTGCGTTGCCGATGGGCGCGTGGGTGGAATCCTGAAAAGAGGGTTCCCACGAAGCCAGGGCAGGGATGGGATGATGCATTAAAGGTGGGTACCGCCTGTGTGATGCTGTGTAAGAAAATGCCCCCCCGCCCTTCGTAATGCTCCATGCCAGTGGATCCCCCATCTTTTTTGGCATGGGGACCCACAAGCAGGCCCGTAGCTATGGTGGGGCTATTCGGGGCTCCGCCCCCTCTCCTAAAGGTACGGCCCCACAGGAATATACCCAGAAAGATTTTTTTAAATTTGTTTAAAGGTGCCCACTTCCACGCTGTGCCACAGTGAGCCAAGCGCCAATAGCACAGGAAATCGCCAGGTCTGCCCTCCGTCCTCCCTCCCCGGCTTTCCCCATGCCAGACCTGTTTGCTTTTAAAGACCAAAGCCCCACCACACACAGGAGATCGCCGGGTCTGCCCTCCATCCTCCGGCCTCCCCGCCTTCAATTGGGAAGTTGCCAATGGGGGGGGAGAAAGAGGGTCGGGGTAGGCTAGTACCCTACTGGGGGATCAAGCTTTACCACGCTTCCTTCCCTTCCAGGGGACTGATAGGGGGACAATAAGACACCAGCTAACCTGGGCTGCTTCTCTGACAGTAAATGACAGGAAAATAATGGCAGCCGCACCAGAAAAAACATTTGCCCCACGGGCCACAAAATCCTGGCTTGGGGCCTGCCCACGAGTCCAAATTTACTTGGTACGGTGACCCATCCAGGACTGGCCCAAGGGAGTCTTTTTTAAGAAGAAGAAGAGATTAGAGTTCTACCCCGCCCTTCACTTGGAGTCTCAGAGCGGCTTACAGTCTCCTTTCCCTTCCCCTTCCCACAACAGACACCCGGTGAGGTAGGCAGGGCTAAGAGAGCTCTGAAAGAACTTGTTGTGGGTCCGGCAGAGGCTGACTCCTCCTCAGATGAGGAAGAGGCAGGGAAAGACTCGACCTCCTCTAGCGACAGCCCAGAGGAAGAACCCTCAGCAGTACCCAAGGAGGAAGAGTCCCCAGCAGCTGAACAAGAGGTGCAGCCAGAAGGAGAGACCATCCCTGAGCCAGGGCCAGCAACCCCAGCTGCAGACACCCCGAGGCCAGACTCCCCAAGGCCCAGTTCCCCTGAGTGCCCCAGACGTAGGGCACGGCAGAGGCTGGCCTTGCATGAACAAAGGAGAAGTGCCAGGCTGCAGCTCCAGCCACGTCAACGAGAGGAGTGGTAAGCCTCTGCAGACTCCACTCCAAAGGGAGGGAGGATCTGTTTAAAACCCCTCGGCGCACCTGCTGCAGCACGGCAACCACTCTGCAGAATCAGACCTGCTTCTGAGTGTGCGGCAGTCACTCCTTGCCTCTGGAAACCTGCATTCTTGAAACGACTTCCTGGCTATTAGACCTTTGGCTTTTTCACTGACTTTGATTCTGGCTCATGTTTTCGGCTTCTAGCTTATTACCTCGGTGGCTACCAGCTAAGCCAGCACAGAACTGCTCTTGAGATAACAGCTCTGAGAGAACTTGTGACTGATTCCAGGTCACCCAGCAGCTGCATGTGGAAAAGTGGGGAATCAAGCCCGGTTCTCCAAATTACAGCAGCTTCCCAGCCCCCAAGACTGTGGTTTCCCAGAGATCAGGACTAGGGGCTGCGGCACCGCCTGGCTCCCTCTGGCCACCAGCAGCAAACAAATTCTTCCAGACGAGCAAGTCATGTACAAATGTGCTTTTATTTCATTTTATGCAAGCTACGGAACTAAGCCTGCAGTGAATGGTGGCAATTTACTCTCTCTCACAGCCACGCATAATTCTGAGCAGCACTTGAAGAGACGGCTTCTCACTCAGCTGTAGAGTGCATTGTTTGCTCGAAGAACGCCCCAGTTCCCAGTTTAAATGGATCATGGGAAGCAATACTAAGATAGGCCTCCAGGTGGCGCTGTGACCCAGGAAATGCATTGCACGCAGAAGGTCCCGGGTTCAATCCCTGCTGTCTCTGGTTTAAACGGTCTCAGATAGCAGGCTCTGGAGAAAACCCTTCTCTGCCTGTGACCCTGCAGCTGCCGACCATCAGAGTAGAATCATATACTTTTTCAGTGCTCCTCAGCTTTGTGTGCCTGAGGCCTTGTGTTCCCGCTCTGTCATCTTGACCACGCGATCCAGACCCATCGCAGTGCCAGACCACCTCCCTTCCTGGCCTCAGCCATGCCCAATTCCCAATCGACAATCTGGGGGTAATAATACCAGCCTCCCTTACTGGAGGAAAACAAGACAAGATGTTAGTCCACAAATCAAGTCTGAGTTCTCCCAACCTAAATTGCCTTCCCTGCAGCCAGACTGCGGCTGCAGGAAACTTATTTCCCCAAGATCCACCGAACTTGATTCAGATCAGGACCACAGCGCAGGGGGAGAAGGGGCCACTGCCGTCCCTCTGTGTGATTTTCCCAAGTTGAAAGGGCATCGGGGGGGGGGGTTTACTGTGAGTTTGGTGTAGCGGTTAGG
>NW_015171558.1:259709-259964 GCF_001447785.1 Gekko japonicus
TTGTGAGCTACTGGCATTGAAGTTGTGAGCAAGCGATTTGGCTGCTGCATCAATTAGTCTGCTCTGGAGCCATCCTTCCTGAGCTAGGACAAAAATGTGTGAGCCGGAGGCTAAAAAACTGTGAGCTAGCTCACACTAACTCAGCTTAGAGGGGACACTGATATCAAGGGCAAATGTTGTAACTGTTGGATTCTCTGGTTTTTGGTACAGCCAGGAATCTCTGTCAATCCAGCAGAGTGCTCTAGGCTTTCCACG
>NW_015171558.1:261863-261973 GCF_001447785.1 Gekko japonicus
GCTTGGGACAGGAGTAGGGTGCCCCCTAAGAAATTTAAATACCCCCCCCGGAGACTAAAAAAATCCTGGTTACAGGCTTGCTCCAGACTACAGAGATCAGATCCCATGGA
>NW_015171558.1:262253-264302 GCF_001447785.1 Gekko japonicus
CTTTGGATCCTGGGTGCAGCAATGGGTTCGCCTGGATCCGAAAGTAAACTTATCGAGATGTTGACTTGTAAATAGAACCAATCGCGGGTGATGGGTGTGTGTGGGTTACGCATATAAGCCAGGCATTGCCCGGCCAAAGCATCTTTCGTTCATAAGGTAATCCAATAAACAAGAGCTGATTCACTACGCTGAGTCTCCGGTCTCAGTATTTTTAATTTCCCATGAAAGAAGCAAATAATGGAGAATAAAGCACAGCTCAGTGTTTTTTCCCCCCACCCCCTTATCAGCAGGAAGCAGGAGACCATCGATCGAAGCTCGGAAAAGGTGAGGTAAAGGTAAAGGTTCCCTTACTCGAAAGCCAGTCAAATCCGACTCTAGGATTGCAGTGCTCATCTCCGTTTCCAAGCCGAAGAGCCAGTGCTGTCCGAAGACGTTTCCATGGTCATGTGGCCAGCATGACTAAACACCAAGGCGCACGGAATGCTGTTACCTTCCCATTTATTTATCTACTTTTGAACTGCTAGGTTGGCAGGAGCTGGAACTAGAGATGGGAGCTCCCGGGTCTCGAACTGCTGAACTACTGACCTTCCACAGCCTGCAGTTCAGCGTCTTAACCACTTGAGCCACCGCAGGTGAGGACACAGGTCCTATTCTAAGGTGGTGTTTGGTGGAGCTGTGCTTCGGCTGTCTTGACATACGGGAATTATGATTTGATGCACCAGCGAACACACAACCACCGCTAGGTTTGCCTGTTAAAAGTTTACAGCGAGATGTCCCACAAAAGGCTTAAAACAGAAGGCAGGCCTGACATTGGGGAGGGGCCATGGCTCAGTGGTAGAGCATCTGCTCGGCATGCAGAAGGTCCCAGGTTCAATCCCCGGCATCTCCAGTTAAAAGGATCAGGTGGGAGGTGATGGGAAAGACCTCTGCCTGAGACCCTGGGGAGCCTCTGCCAGTCTGAGTAGGTAGGACTGATCTTGACTCAGCAGAAGGCCACTTCGTGTGTTTGTTCGTATGTGTTGATCTGAGCCCACAGCACAGTGGCAGAGCCTCTGCTTGGCATGCAGAAGGTCACAGGTTCAATCCCCAGCATCGCCAGCTAAAAGGATCAGCGCTATCCTGAAGTCTTTGAACTGGTAAAATGCCATACAGTCCACCCTCCAAAGCATCCATTTTCTCCAGGGGAACTGAAGTCTGTAGCTTGAAAGGATGTTGGCGTCTGGGCATACAGCGTTCAAAGCTGACATGTGCATCCTGCTTCAGAGATTTGATTCCCAGCTGCTACTGAGGGTCAGAGCCTAGCAGTAATGACTGGCAGGTAAGCTTTGTAAAGAGAACCCAGGGAAATTTCAACCCAACCAGGCTGAGTTGGGAAATGTGCCCCAGCTCCTGATCTAACAAAGGTCAGGCTTGAAGAAATGTCGGTATTCCACGATTTTTTCAATTTTTAAAAAATATATAGGCAACAGCGATGACGCAGGGAAAGAGGAACCTGATTCAATGTGGTGGCTGCAAACACATTTCTGTCTTAGGAGAGTGGCTTTGACTTGTTGGTAGAGCCTCCGCTTGGAACACAGAAGGTCATAAGAACATCAGAAGAGCCCTGCTGGATCAACCAGTGGTCCATCTAGTCCAGCATCCTGTCTCACACAGTGGCCAACCAGTTCCTCTAGAGGTCCAACAACAGAGCATAGAGGCCAAAGCCCTCATAAAGAACATCAGAAGAGCCCTGCTGGATCAGACCAGTGGTCCATCTAGTCCAGCATCCTGTCTCACACAGTGGCCAACCAGTTCCTCTAGAGGTCCAACAACAGAGCATAGAGGCCAAAGCCCTCATAAAGAACATCAGAAGAGCTCAGCTGGATCAGACCAGTGGTCCATCTAGTCCAGCATCCCGTCTCACACAGTGGCCAACCAGTTCCTCTGGAGGGCCAGTGACAGGGCAGAGAGGCCGAATCCTTCCCCTGATGTTGCCTCCTGCCTCTGAGGTTCAGAGGTTTAGTGCCTCTGAATGTGGAGGTTCCCCTCAGTCACCATGGCTAGTAGCCA
>NW_015171558.1:264593-265332 GCF_001447785.1 Gekko japonicus
CAAAAGAGGCACAATGCCATAAGATAGAATACATATTTAAAAATCCAATAAGATTAATAAGAATAAAACCAGAATAAAATCCCAGATGGCGACTTATAGTTTTGTATTCCGTTTCTGGACTACCTGGCTATAGGGAGGGCATGAAAACTTAACAAAATATGCATACAGGAAAGGGGGGGGGGAAGGAGGGGAAGGGTGCCAGCCAGTATAACCAACCGTTGCTGTCCTCAGCCAAAAGCCTGGCGGAACATCTCTGCCTTACAGGCCCTGCGGAACTGTCCAAGGTCCTGCAGAGCCCCGGTGTCATTCGGTAGAGAGTTCCACCAGTTTGGGGCCAGTACTGAAAAGGCCCTGACCCTGGTCGAGGACAGCCGGACATTCTTGGGGCAAGGGGCCACCAGTAAGTTATTATCAGTAGAGAGCAAAGCTCTTCCAGGGACATAGCAGAGAAGGTGGTCCCATAGGTACGTTGGTTCCAGACCGCTCAAGGCCTTAAAGGTCAATACCAAAACCTTGAACCTGACCCGGTACTCTACTGGAAGCCAGTGTAGCTGGTGCAGCACTGGTTGAATGTGTGCCGTTTGTGACGTTCCCGTCACATAGAAGAAGAAGAGATTGGATTTATACCCCGCCCCTCACTACCCGAAGGTGTCTCAGAGCGGCTTACAATCTCCTTTCCCTTCCCCTCCCCACAACAGACACCCTGTGAGGCAGGTGGGGCTGAGAAAGCTCTGACAGA
>NW_015171558.1:265846-270071 GCF_001447785.1 Gekko japonicus
TAATTTTGCAGGATTTGTCACACCCTGAACACTCCCTGTTTGAACTGCTGCCTTCGGGTAGAAGATATAGGACAATTAAAACAAGGACAAACAGATTAAAAAACAGTTTTTATTCGAGAGCTATTATTGCTTTAAATGCTGTATGAAATTGGAATTTGGGTGACATTGGTGGTTTAAGTTGCAATGTGAACCTTAAGGGAGTTATGGGATGGTTGTGAATGGTTGTGTGAGCGTATATGAGTATGGCTGTAGATCACTGAAATGATTGCACCTTTAATTTAATTGTACTATGTACAATGACAATAAAGTATATTATTATTGTTATTGTTGTTATTATTATTGTTATTATTGTTGTTGTTGTTATTGTTATTATTAATTTATGCAGGAGCCAAATCGCTCGCTCACAACTTTAATAAAATAAGATAAAATAAAATAAAATAAAATCAATGCCAGTAGCTCACAAAGTAGAATTTTCGCCCGCCAGCCTCCACAGCCTAGACGGAGCACTGAACTTCATATGCTCACATGGTAAGGGCATACTTCTTGCTTGTCCCCATTCTGGGTATCAATTTTTTTTATTGCAGGCATGGGACAGTCCTTCCAGCCAATCACTGGTTTTCTCTTTGCAATGCCCGCCCTCTGTGCTCTTTCTCTTTCAGCCGAATGCGGCTCAACGGATGATCCCTTCCTCTGGCAGAAGTCTTGGTCCCCTGCTCAGGCAGTTGATTTCACAAGCCGAGCTGAAGGAAAGCGGGGCTTCACTCCCGCTCAAGCCAAACCAGGTCAATGGTATTGATATTCATGATGCTGCCATCTGATTTATGTTAGCCTGGAGCCCTGGCACCTTAGATGCCCCCTTTACTGCATTGCTTCAGTCAGACAACCAACATTTTCCCTCGCGAGGCTGTTTTAGCAACATCCAAGTCGATTTCGGCTCCAGGAAGGCATTTGGGGGGGATCCCTCGCCTCCCTGTTTTCAGCTGCTGTCCCTCCCCAAAGGCCAACCACCATGTCAGGTTATATGTTACCAGTTTGGTGTAGTGGTTAAGTGTGCGGACTCTAATCTGGGAGAACCAGGTTTGATTCCCCACTCCTCCGCATGCAGCGGCTGGCTGACCTTGGGGAAGCCATAGTTCTGACAAGAGCTGTCCTTGAAAAAGAGCAGTTTCTGTCAAGAGCTCTCTCAGCCCCACCCACCTCACAGGGTGTCTGTTGTGGGGAGGGGAAGGGAAAGGAGTTTGTAAGCCACTCTGAGACTCCGAGTGAAGGGCGGGGTATAAATCCAATCTCCATCTCCATCTCCATCTCCATCTCCATCTCCTCCTCCTCCTCCTCCTCCTTCCTACCCAATCGCTCCACAGGAGAAAGTTGGCAGTACCAGATTTTCGGGGTTCATCGCCAGCGTGATGCCAGTGTGGTGTAGTGGTTAAGAGTATCTGACTAGTAAATGGGAGACCCAGGTTCGAATCGCCACTCGGGCCATGGGAGCCCGCTGGGTGGCCCTGGGCCAGTCACATACTCTCCACCTGAGCTCCCCCCGCAGGGTTGTTGTGAAGATAAAGTGGAGGACAGGAGAACGATATAAGCCACCTTGGGTCCTCGTTGGGGGGGAAAGTGGGGCGCCAGTGTGTTAAATAAATAAAGTGACAGATGGAGATAAAATAGAGTCACAATTTTCCCGGGCTATCTCCAGATAGCGCCCAGAGGTTCATATATGAACTAACATCATATAAGGCTCCAAATATATCTCAAATATACATCAATCTTCAATACGTGAAATACATGAGCTGCAATGAATAGGCTGGATATTTAAAGCAATATCTAACTTTTACTATTTGACACTCCCAACCAATGTTCCCTCTAAGCTGTGGAGTCTTGTGAGCAAAAATCCTACTTTGTGAGCGACTGGCAATTAAGTTGTGAGCGAGCTATTTGGCTGCTGCATGAATCAGCTTGCTCTGGAGCCATCCCTTCCTGAGCTAAGACAAAAACGTGTGAGCTGGAGGCTAAAAAACTGTGAGCTAGCTCACACGGACTCGGCTTAGAGGGAACACTGCTCCCAACCAACCCAAAAGAAAGACTTCACAGATTCTCAATTCACAATTTCAATGGACTGCAAAACGTAATCTTCAGATGTCCTTCAAGCAAGTACATCCACTTCTTAAGACTTAAGATAAACAATATTAAACAATAAACAGCATGTTGTAAACAGCAAGTAGATCCAGTCCTTAAGACTTGAGACAAACAGTAAGAAATAGGCTGCAGTCAACTCATCCTCCAGATTACTCAATGAGTTTTCGATGCCTTCATCAGGACCGCAAATGGAGACCCCCAGAGAGGCACAGCCACAGAAACTTCTCAGCCAAAGCTGCCTCCAAACTGTCTTATTATACAGCAATGTCTCTAAAATTGTATACAATACATATCAACATCAAGATCACCTTGCCACTAGAATTTGACTTGCCAATAAAGATTAAATCTCTTACCAAAACTGCCTTATTTTCCTTTGTTCATGATGGATATATGCAGGGGTCATTTCCTGCAGGAACGCACAGGAGCGAAGCTCCGGCAGTAAAGAGCCCAGGGGGCGGGCACATGCAACAAGCCCCACCCCCTGCTCCCAGCAGCCCTCAGTCAGAGCAAGAAGCAGCCAGGTAAGCTGCAGAGGCCCCCCCCGTTCCAAAACAGTCCAGTGGCACCTTTAAGACCACGTTTTATTCAGGTACAAGCTCTCCCTCCTCTGCGAGGACAGATCTGCACATTCCCCCACCCCCAATAGCTAGCAATCCAAAACAGTCCAGTGGAGCCTGAGTGGTGGGTGTTGCCTTCTGACACACTTCCCGTGATGTCAGGGGGTGTGGCATATGCAAATAAGTTATGCTAATGAGTTATGCTAATGAGCTCCTGCACCTCTTTTTCTACAAAATGATCCCTGGATACGTGTAACCTGATTCTATAGGTCTTCTTCCATATTTGGAGCCTTATGTGATGTTAAGTCATATATGATTCATATTTGTTCATCCATTATTTTACCGCCCAGAGGTTGGCAACCCAACTCCCCCCCCCCTTGACCTTGACCAGCATATTCCGACACGGAATGAATGAACCAGCGGCAACAACAGTCTCCTCCGGGATTCAGCTCCAGGCTGAATCCTGACCAGGAACTCTCCAGTTCAGCCTCAGGTTTCCGGGGGGGGGAGAGGGCCCTGCTGGCCTCTCCCTTCCACCTTTTAATTATAGTTCCTGCGCAGCACCCTTTAAAACAGCCATTAGTGGAGAGATCCGCAAGCGGCTCGTGGGGAAAATTTATGGGGCCCGCGATTTACTTAGCCAACCAGCAGCGCTATCGATTTTTATTTAGGAGAATAATCAAATATTTATTTTCACTTTGTTAAGCGCCGGGAGGTCGAAACCCACATAAAGCAGAACTGCACACACACACGCTGGGAGGAGATCAATGGCCACGGTTTGTGGCTGGGGGGATATTTCGACTCATCCACACCTCCGACGGACGGCCTCACCAAGCCCCCCCAGAAAAGTCAGATGAGATCTCCTCCTCTGCCGGCTCTTCTTTCAAGCAAACAGCCACGGGGAAACCAGACAGGCCAAAACTGCACCCCGTGAAGCAGATCTCAGCCAAGTCAATGTCTTTTTTGTTTGCTTTTTGACCTCTGAAGAGAGATTTTATCGGTGGTGATGGTGGAAAGTGCCGTTAAATCACAGCTAGCTTATGGTAACCCCTTGAGGTTTTCAGGGCAAGAGACGTTCAGAGGTGGTTTGCCATTGCCTGCCTCTGCGTAGCAACTCTTGACTTCTTTGGTGGTCTCCCATCCAAGTACTAACCAGGACTGGCCCTGCTTACCTTCCTAGATCTGATGAGATTATCCTGGCCTGGGCCATCCAGGTCAAGGCAAGAGACATTCAGGGGTGATTTGCCATGGCCTGCCTCTGTGTAGCAACTCTTGACTTCTTTGGTGGTCTCCCATCCAAGTACTAACCAGGGTGGACCCAGCTTGGTTTCTGAGATCTGACGATATCAGGCTAGCCTGGCCTACCGAAGTCAGGGCAAGAGATCAACAGAGGCAGTTTGCCATTGCCTACCTCTGTGTAGCAACCCTGGACTTCCTCAGTGGTCTCCTATTCAAGTACTAACCAGGGCGGATCCTGCTTAGCTTCTGAGATCTGATGATATCAGACTAGCCTGGCCCACCCAAGTCAGGGAAAG
>NW_015171558.1:270325-272468 GCF_001447785.1 Gekko japonicus
TACAATAAACAAGCCTGGCCTACCCAAGTCAGGTAAAGAGATGAACAGGGATGGGTTGCCATTGCCTGCCTCTGCGCAGCAACCCTAAACTTTCTTGGCGGTCTCCCATCCAAGTACTAACTGGAGCAGACCCTGCTTAGCTTCCAGGACCTGCTGAGATCCAGCTAGCCTGGGCCATCCAAATCAGGGCAAGATTTGAGACAAACCAGAAGCAAATATCACAAATGGTCTTGCAAATACCAGCCAATCATGGCGTGGAACACTTTTATCCTTCCACGGATGGTCCAAAACAGATTGGTTCAGTATAGCCTTTGTATGCTCCAGGTGGGCATACAAAAATATATATCACCGTGTACAATAACTATATGTTTATGGTAAATCAATGTTATGCTTTATTCTTTTTATACTTCTCAATACGATTGTCTAAATATCGGTATCAAATATTATCAAACATATATTTCGCCCAAACAATACATAGAGAAAAATATGTTTCACCCAAACAATACATCCAGTGCAGGTTTACAGTCGGAAAGCACCTTGTCAGTAACACTATCACTAGCCCAAACACTGTGACCCTCAGTTTTCGTATTAACCTCCAGGTGGGGCCTGCAGGAATTCCCAGTCTATAGAGATCAGTTCCCCTGGAGAAAATAGCTGCTTTGGAGGGTGGACTCTCTGGCATTATACCCAGCTGGGGTCCCTCTCATCAACAAACCCCGCCCTACCCAGGCCCTACCCAGAGGAAAGGTTAAGGCGCTTAGGGCTCTTTAGCTTGGAGAAACGACGACTGAGGGGTGACATGATTGAGGTTTATAAGATTATGCATGGGAAAGAGCAGGTAGAGAAAGAGGTACTTTTCTCCCTTTCTCACAATACAAGAACCCGTGGGCACTCCATGAAATTGCTGAGCGGTCGGGTTAGAACGGATAAAAGGAAGTACTTCTTCACCCAAAGAGTGATTAACACTTGGAATTCACTGCCACAGGAAATAGTGGCAGCTACAAGCATGGACGGCTTCAAAAGGGAATTAGATAAGCATATGGAGCAGAGGTCCATCAGTTCTCCTCAACAAACCCCGCCCTACCCAGGGTCTACCTCCAAATCTCCCGGAATTTTCCAACCCGCTGGCTCCCCAAGGCTGTCGTTTTAGTGTCTGTGAAAATGCTTAAGCCTTTAATTGCATTGTTGTATGTATGATCCTGTTCTTTTTTTTTGTTAAAAAAAAATCTCAGTAATCGACCTTGGGTGTCTGCGAGACAGCAAAGTAAACAGATAAAACAAGCCCGATCTACGAACAACCTCACATAGAAGACCACAATGTTGCAGAATATTTTCAGACATGAGCAACAACAACTTCTCAGTGATATGGAAGTCTCCATGCCTGAAGAAGTTTTCTGTATAACCTGGAACCTTGCAATTGCTACAGCAATAAAAATGTGGTTCCAAACTCTTCCTCATTTGGAGAAAGGAAAATCTAGCACTAACGTATACCCACAGAATGCCCAGAGTGACGAATACCCAGAGTATGCCCAGAAAATGGAGCAGAGGAGAGGACTCGCAATAATGGATTTAAATTAAGGGCAGGAAGGTACTGGCTGGATCTTAGGAAAAACAAACCACAAAATACTCTCAAAAGAAAAAATGTTAAGCAAAACTCTTGAAACTGCTGAGATGGATAAACTGACTTTATTTTTGAGAGGACAAGAAGAAGGGAGACTCCAGGGTACACTGTCAAGATTTTATAAATGGTTCAAAGAATATAATAAATGAACACTTAAGACTTATAAGGTCAAAGAAGAAGGGGACGGCAAAGGATGAGATGGTTAGACAGTGTCATAGATGCAATGAACATGAAATTGAGCAAACTTCAGAGGACGGCGGAGGACAGGAGGGCCTGGCGTGATATGGTCCATGGGGTCGCGAAGAGTCAGACTCGACTGTGCGACTGAACAACAACAACAAGACTTATCATTTCACTTGGAGACATTTTAGAATTTAGTTTTAAATATAATGCAGAACATCTAGATACAAATATATGGAGGTATTGTAATAGATACAATTAGAAGGTACCTGTAATCCCCAATCTATATGTTTTTAATGTTTGTTTGTGCTTGTTTTATATTAAAAATAATATTTAAAAACA
>NW_015171558.1:273242-279209 GCF_001447785.1 Gekko japonicus
CAATTCGAGAATATGATGTACTTTGAAAATTCTAAATAAACTTTATAAAAAAAAAAAAAGACTTTATAAATGGTTCGAAGAATATAATAAATGAACAATTAAGACGTATAATTTCACTTGGAGACATTTTAGAATTTAGTTTTAAATATAATGCAGAACATCTAGATACAAATATATGGAGGTATTGTAATAGATACAATTAGAAGGTACCTGTAATCCCCAATCTATATGTTTTTAATGTTTGTTTGTGCTTGTTTTATATTAAAAATAATATTTAAAAAAAGAAAAACTTTTTGACAGAGTTGTGTCACAGTGGAATCAGCTGCCTAGGGAGGCGGTGAGCTCCCCCTCACTGGCACTCTTCAAGCAGTGGCTGGACAAACCCTTGTCAGGGATGCTTTAGGCCAGGGATGTTAAACATGTGGCCCGGGGGCCAGAACTAGCCCATCCAGCACTCTTATCTGGCCCACGAGCAACTGGTCATTCCCTTTATTGCCAGATGACGGAGGCTGGGCATTATGTCCCTGTATGCTGTCCCAGGGCTAATGAGTTACCGGCGGTGGAAGGGGGAGGGTGGGAATCAGGGAGATAGTTTGAGGAAATACCATAAGAGTGTTAATGTTTAACACATATTTGTATTCTGAGTAAAATATAATATCGTTAATGGGTTTGCCTGGGTCCTTGATAAAGTTTATACCTCCCGTACTTGGCATTACATGTTATGGCACACATGGCCCGGCCTGACAAAGTGACATTTATGTCAGATCCAGCCTTTGTATCCATGCCGTCCGGATCACGTCTAACTTGCAACTGAACAAATCCCCGTCGGCTGCAAAATGTGTGCTATGTAAAGATTATATGTGTTGTCCTCCCTTACCCCTATAAAGCATTGTTAGTCCCTTGTGAAATGAGTAACTGTAAATCGCTCAGAGCCAGCAGCTCTGCAAGGATTGAGCAATCAATAAATTGAAACATTATTATTATTGTTGTTGTTGTTGTTGTTGTAAAAAATGAGTTCGAACCTCCGCTCTAGGCTAATCCTGCACTGAGCAGGGGGTTGGACTAGATGGCCTGCATGGCCGCTTCCGACCGTGATTCTGTGATTCCAAATGATTCTATGATTCTTCTAGTGAAAAAGCCATATCATCTTGCAGAGAGTGTACACATGGAAATGCACACGTGAGAGCAGAGAGGAAAAACTCTTGCACAGCTTGGGATCCAGAGAGGACAGACCAGCGACTCGGGCTTGGGAATTTCCTGGAGATTTAGAGGGCAGTGCCTGGGGGAGGACCTTCTCCTAGACTTTATGATATACCATAGAGTCCATGCTCTGGAAGTGCCATTTCCTCCAGAGGAACTGGTCCCTGCGGAGAGAACTCCAGGCGCCCCCTGGAAGCTGGGAGGGATTTATTTTACAGAAAGAATGCTGGGCTCAACCGGATAAATAATTCAACTTGATAAGTATGTAAATAACTAACAATATGTATAAGAATTGTAAATCGATGCCATTTCCTCCAGAGGAACTGGTCCCTGCGGAGAGAACTCCAGGCGCCCCCTGGAAGCTGGGAGGGATTTCTTTTACAGAAAGAATGCTGGGCTCAGAAATCCAAGTCTGATCCTGCAAGATCGTATTTGGGATCACTCAGTGCCTCATCAGTTATTTCTTAACTGCTCAGAGATCGTAGGTATGCACCCTTACTTAGCCATTTTAACACAAATCAGCAGACCCTAGGGATTTCTTTTACAGAAAGAATGCTGGGCTCAGAAATCCAAGTCTGATCCTGCAAGATCGTATTTGGGATCACTCAGTCCCTCATCAGTTATTCCTTAACTGCTCAGAGATCGTAAGTATGCACCCTTACTTAGCAATTTTAACACAAATCAGCAGACCCTAGGTAAAGGTAAAGGTTTCCCTTGCTCAAAAGCCAGTCGAATCTAGGGATGTGGTGCTCATCTCTGTTTCCAAGCCGAAGAGCCAGTGCTGTCTGAAGACATTTCCTTGGTCATGTGGCCGGCATGACTAGACGCCGAGGTGCACGGAACACTGTTACCTTCCCATCGAAGTGGTACCTATTTATCTACTTGCAATTTCTTGCTTTCAAACTGCTAGTTTGGCAGGAGCTGGGACCAGAGATGGGAGCTCACTCCGTCATGCGGCACACCCGGGTCTCGAACTGCTGAACTACCGACCTTCCACAGCCTGCAGTTCAACGTCTTAACCACTTGAGCCTAGATTCCTATAAACGAAACAGTTTAAAAGATAGAACTTACAAGACTGAAGACAACAGACACGTGCCCTAGGAAAAGACCCCGTCCTGGAAATCTTGCCAGGAAATCCCGGAGGGAGGATGGGAAGGAAGCAACCCTAATTTCCAAGAATTGTCTTGGCATTGCAAAAAAAATGCCTCATCAAAGCACTTAAGTAAACACTTAACTTTAAAATGTAGGCAAGAATTAGGGATGCCGTCTCTCCCCGAGGAGAGAAACAATGAGCGGGGTTCATTAGTATACGTGAGGATTCACTTAAGCGTCTGCTAATTGGAAATTGCCAACTGCTTATCATGGAAGCGGAGCTAAAAATACGGTGAGACGGTTATCAGACAGACAAAATGGGCAGGTTGGTTTTAAGCCAGCTGCAGACGGGGAGGCAGCCACCGTGGGACGTTTTATCTCAAATATTTTTTCACAAGGCCTTAGCCCCTGCAATAGTTAATCTTCTGTACTACCCTGGATGGCCTAGTCTAGCCCAATCTCGGCAGATCTCAGAAGCTAAGCAGGGTCAGCCTTGGTCAGTATTTGGATGGGAGACCACGAATTAAGTCCAGCGTCGCTACGCAGAGCCAAGAAATGGCAAACCACCTCTGCTGGTCTCTTGCCTTGAAAACCCCTTGAGCGATAGCCGTAAGTCGGCTGCAACTTGATGGCACTTGCGGTTCTGGAGGCCTCACTTCAAAAAGGATGTGGACAGAATGGAGCGCATGCAGAGGAGAGGAATGAGGATGATCAGGGGCCTGGAGACCCAAGCCAAGAAATGGCAAACCACCTCTGCTCGTCTCTTGCCTTGAAAACCCCTTGAGCGGTAGCCATAAATCGGCTGTAACTTGATGGCACTTGCAGTTCTGGAGGCCTCACTTCAAAAAGGATGTGGACAGAATGGAGCGCATGCAGAGGAGAGGAATGAGGATGATCAGGGGCCTGGAGACCCAGCCCTATGAGGAAAGGCGGAGGGACTTGGGAATGTCCAGTCTGGAGAAGAGGAGGTTGAGGGGGGACAGGACTGCTCTCTTGAAGTATTTGAAGGGCTGTCACTTAGAGGAGGGCAGGGAGCTGTTCCTCTTGGCAGCAGAGGAGAGGACTGTCAGTAATGGGTTTAAATTAAGGGCGGGAAGGTACCTGCTGGAGCTTAGGAAAAACATTTCTACAGTAAGAGTTGTGCAGCAGTGGAATCGGCTGCCCAGGGAGGTGGTGAGCTCCCCTTCACTGGCGGTCTCTAAGCAGCAGCTGGACAAATACTGGTCAGATGTGCTCTAGGCTGATCCTGCATCGAGTAGGCGGTTGAACTAGATGGCCTGTATAGTCCCCTTCCAGCTCTGGGATTCTATGATTCTACGATTCACTTTCCACCACCACCATTAATTTAAAAGGGCTATTCAGTGCCCCCCCCCCCTACTGTGACAGTATTTCCCGTACCTCAAAGCTCTAGGCTTGGTCCCAAACAAAAAGTTGTCCAATAGCCTCTTTATAAGGACCAATCTAAAAAACACACACAAAACCGTGTGCATTATAAAACAGCAGGCAAGCATTTGTGTTCCTCAGAAGTATCTGTAATTCTGGATGTTCAGGACAGTTTTTTTAAAAAGGAAGGAAGGTGGGTGGGGAGAATGTGTGGGAACATGGTAGAAATTCCAAAGTTTGCAACTTGGACAGTCTTAAAAACAGAATTGAGGACAACGTGCTAGAGATGCCAGCCTCCAGGTGGGACCTGGGGACCTCCCAGAATTCCAGCTCATCTCCAGACAACAGAAATCAGCAAAGCGCCAACATGACAATTTAACCTGACTACTGAGGTTTTACTTTAGAAAAAAACCACTCATACATTAACTTAAGATGATCCAAACAAAGTAAGGAAAGCAATCCGAAATGCTTTCATTTACTTAACATTATTTGGCAGAGAATTCGACACTTGAATGATGGTCTGGGCCTGGCTGGGGCGATGGCACGCGTGCCCACAGAGAGGGCTCTGAGTGCCACCTCTGGCACCCGTGCCATAGGTTCGCCACCACTGTTCTAGAAGGACAAGAGTGGAGCTGACACTAGTTAAAAAGTATTGGTCCCGGATACACGAACTGTTACAAAAAGTGTTAAAAAATACAATACCATATACACCAGAACTCTTTTTTATTGAATATAGTACCAGAAAATTGTAAACAAAAAGACATTTATCTTATTATACATGTAGTAACAGCAGCAAGAATAGTATATGCTAAGTATTGGAGAAAAAACAAAATCCTCTCAAAGGAAGAGATGATAATTAAAATATTGGAGACAACAGAGATGGACAAGTTAACCTGAGAGGACATAATAAAGATTTTGAAGACACATGGTCAAGATTTTATAAATGGATAGAAGAGTACAAGATTCAAAACTCTCAGACATCTAACTGAAATGAAAAGAAATAAAAGTTATATTTGTAACTATGCGCAAAAGGTAATCTACAAGGTGAAAATAGCAATGGATATATTTAGATACTGTATGAGGGCATCAAATAGATCAAATGATGTAAACAAAATACCCCATATGTATATTTATGTATGTTTGTCTTTGTATGTCTGTTATACAAAATAAAAAAGTGATATATAGTAAAAAAAAAAAAGAGTGGAGCTGGCAAGGAACATACCCTCTGAAAGATGAGATTATTGACTGAAAACTGGCTTCGGCAAGATGTACATTTCAGGGAGGATTCTGATAATGCTTTGATACAACTGCATCCAACATCAGGTCGGTGCCCAGAACTAATGCTGATTCTAAAACACACCTGGCAACCAGTGGAGCTTAAATAAGGCCAGATGTTCCCAAAACTTCAAAGATGGAAACTTCAGGAAGTCACTGAAGAAAAGGAGGTACGCCTAAACATGGAGGCTGCACCTATGCATGTCAGAAGTAAATCCAGTTTTATCCCATAGACATTACTTGCAAGTAAATACACATGGGGATCACAGCCCAACACCGCTATCCAAAATGGCATGCAAAGATGAGAGCATAAGAGAAGCCAATGTTGGGTCAGGCCAACACTCTGTGTCACACAGTGGCCAGAAATACCAGGTGCCATCAGGAGGTCCAGCAGTGGGGCCAGGACATTAGGAGCCCTCCCACTGTTGCCCCCCCAGCACCGAGAATACAGAGCATCCCTTGCCCCAGACTGAGAGTTCCTGTCTATACCTTGTGGCTCATAGCCACTGATGGGCCTCTGCAAAGTCACATCTGCAAAACAATTGTCCAGGATGATGACCAGTTGTTTAGCGGAATGCTGTTTCATGCAAGCCCAGAGATTATGAACGCACCCCCCCCCATGGGGCAAACGGCAGCTCAAGGAGGGGGGGGATCTGCAACAGGACGTCAGTGCAGGGGGCGGGAGGTGTCAAGGCCCTAATCTCCTCCCTCCGTAGCCTCTGCTTTTCATCCTTTAAAAAGATCGTGTGTGTGGGGGGAACCTAACTGTGGATCACAACTCACTTGGCCCCGAGTCAGACCCTGCTTTGATCCAGCAGCCACCCGCCAGATCTCATTGATCTGACAAGCCTTTCTACAAGCACACCTCCTCAGAGACAAACTATACACGATCGGCCACAGCTCTGCCTCTCTTGGTTTGTTCCTTGGGAACACCCCCGTCTAGAACGGCACGCACGCGGTGTGAGATGGTGCGCAATGACAGCACACTGCAAATGGCTGGTTACAATGCACGGGGGG
>NW_015171558.1:279892-290832 GCF_001447785.1 Gekko japonicus
TGATATAATGTGAATGTGTATTATCCTAATAAAAGTTGTTTAAAAAAAAAAGAAAGCTGCAGTGGAGCCAGATCCTTGGTCTACTAAGGGGCAGTCTTGTCTACTCTGCCTGGCGACGTCTCTCCAGAGGTCTTTTGTATCACCTGCTCCATTAAACTGGAGATCCTGGGGATTTATTTATTTATTGGATTTATACCCTGCCCTCCACACCAGAGCGGGCTCAGGGTGGCTCAAACAGGGTGGCTCAAACAGGGTCGCTAAAACAACAAGATAAGTAAAAGCTTCAGAACACAACATAAGGCGCCAGTGAACAATTTAAATGGCGATGGAGAAGGCAGGGAAGCATCAACATACTAGTAAACGTCCTCGGCAGGGGTTATTTTGTAGAAAAAGAGGTGCAGGAGCTCATTAGCATAACTTATTAGCATAACTTATCTGCATATGCCACACCCCCTGATATCACCGGAAGTGTGTCAGAAGGCAA
Organism: Gekko japonicus; assembly: GCF_001447785.1. Classification (NCBI taxonomy): domain Eukaryota; kingdom Metazoa; phylum Chordata; class Lepidosauria; order Squamata; family Gekkonidae; genus Gekko; species Gekko japonicus. The sequence continues at coordinate 280,377 of NW_015171558.1, forward strand.
CACCCACCGCTCAGGCTCCACTGGACTGTTTTGGATTGCTAGCTATTGGGGTGGGGGGAATGTGCAGATCTGCCCTCACAGAGGAGGGAGAGCTTGTACCTGAATAAAACTTGGTCTTAAAGGTGCCACTGGACTGTTTTGGATTGCTAGTTATGCGGGGGAGGGGAACACGCAGATCTGCCCTCACAGAGGAGGGAGAGCTTGTACCTGAAGGCGGGCCGGGGGGGGGCTCTGCAACTTACCTGGCTGCTTCTTGCCCCTCGTGGCCCGACTGAGGGCTGATGGGAGCAGGGGGTGGGGCTTGTTACATGTGCCCACCCGCTGGGCTCCTTAATGCCGGAGCTCTGCTTCTGTGTGCTCCCGCAGGAAATGACCCCTGTTCGTCAGTATTTGATGTCAAAGTTGGCAAAGCTCAGGCTGTCGGTGGTGGTACTGGACACAGGGCCTTAGTGTGTTGGGTGCGGCTCCTTCACGAAAGGCCTGGTGGAAGAGCTTCATCTTGCAGGCCCTGCAGAATTGTAAAAGGTCCCACAGGGGTCTGAGGTGCGGGAGCTTGTACCACCAGCATGGAGCTGCCACTGATAAGGCCCTGGCCCTAGTTGATGCCAGCCTGACGTCTTTGGGCCCGGAAGGGCCAGTTGGTTTTGGGATCCTGACTGAAGTGCTCTCTGAGGGGAAAGGCGGTCCCTCAGGTAGGTAGGCCCCTGACCACAAAGGGCTTTATAGGATGTAGAAGGCCCCAGGGATGGAACCTGGGACCTTCTACAGGCAAAGCAGAGGTTCTACCGCTGAGCCAGGATCTCAGCTCAAGGTGTTTCCAATCACCTACGGCCTGATCCTTTTAACTGGGGATGCTGGGGATGGAACCTGGGATCTTCTGCATGCCAAAAAGGACCCTACAGAGCTGGGAAAAGTACAGAGGAGGCAAGCAAGATGATTAGGGGGTTGAAGCACCTTCCCTAGGAGGAAAGGGTGAAGAGTCTGGGACTGTTCAGTTTAGAAAAAAGACAACTATGAGGGAGATATGAGAAAAGTTTATAAAATTGGGGTGGAGAGAACTGACAAAGAGAATTTTTTATCTCCCTCTCTCAAAATACTATAACTCAAGGAAATCCAATGAAAATGAGGGGCAGTAGGTTCAGGATGGACAAAATGAAATACTACTTGACACCGAGAGTGATTAAATTGTGGAATTCGCTGCCAAAAGATGCAGCTATGGCCACAGGAATAAACAGCTTTAACAGGGGATTAATGGATATCAACATGTACCAATATTAAAGAAAACTGTTATAAAATGATGTATAGATGGTATATGACACCGAAAAAGATAGCAAATATGAACCAAAATATGTCAAACAAGTGTTGGAAATGTAAAAAACATGAGGGCTCATTTTATCATATGTGGTGGACGTGTGAAAAAGCGATAGATTTCTGGTCAAAAATTCATTGTGAAATACAGAAAATGTTTAAGTGTAGTTTTAAAAAAGAACCAGAGTTTTTATTGTTAGGATTGAAAATGGAAGAGTTAAATATACAAAAAAACCCTATGTTCTGGTACCTGATAACAACGGCGAGAATGGTGTATGCACAATGCTGGAAACAAGAGAAAACGCCCGAGATCTCAGATTGGATACAAAAAGTGTTATTTATGGCAGAAATGGACAAAATAACAAGAAAGTTGAGTAACAAAGAAGATCAAGAATTTTTTGAAGACTGGAAAGATTTTAAAGACTATCTAGAGGAAAACTGGGATGTTAAACACAATTTATTTTATCTAGAACAATATTGATAGAAGTGTTATCTTTAACATTTAAGCAATTTTAAAATGTTTAAGCAAATATAAGTATTGTAAAGGGGAAAAGGGTTGAGCACTGCGGGAAGCCACTTGCAAGGGAGGGGGGAAAGGGAAATATGGGTATTGGATAAGTGAAAGCCAATGTTAAATGTGATATTATATCCAAAAAATAAAAGTTTTGTTCAAAAAAATAAATAACAGGGGATTAATGGAGGATAAGTTTATCTGTGGCTACTAGCAATGGTGACTGAGGAGAACCTCCACGTTCAGAGGCATTAAGCCTCTGAATCCCAGAGCCAAGAAGCCACATCAGGCAAGGCCTTGGGCTTCTATGCCCTGCTGTTGGCTCTCCAGAAGAACTGGTTGGCTACTGTGTGAGACAGGAGGCTGGACTAGATGGACCACTGGTCTGATCCAGCAGGGCTCTTCTGATGTTCTTATGAAGGCTTGGCCTCTGTGCCCTGTTGTTGGCCCTCCAGAGGAACTGGTTGGCCAATGTGTGAGACAGGAGGCTGGACTCACAATCCAAGAACTCGTGGGCACTCCATGAAATCGCTGAGCAGTCGGGTTAGAACAGATAAAAGGAAGTACTTCTTCACTCAAAGAGGGATTAACACATGGAATTCACTGCCACAGGAGGTGGCGGTGGCTACAAGCATGGACAGCCTCAAGAGGGAATTAGATAAGCATATGGAGCAGAAGTCCATCAGTGGCTATTAGCCACTAGGTATAGATAGGAACCCTCAGTCTGGGGCAAGTGATGCTCTGTATTCTTGGTGCTTGGGGGGGGCAACAGTGGGAGGGTTTCTAGTGTCTTGGCCCCACTGGTGGACCTCCCGATGGCCCCTGGTATTTCTGGCCACTGTGTGACAGAGTGTTGGACTAGATGGGCCATTGGCCTGATCCAACATTGGCTTCTCTTATGTTCTTATGAATAGATGGACCACTGGTCTGATCCAGCACGGCTCTTCTTATGTTCTTATATCCTTACAGCTCCCACCAGACTAAGAAGAGTCCAGCTGGATCAGAACATTCCAGTATGGTCAGATGACACCCCCCCCTCTCAAAAAAGGCCTCCCAACAGGGCACAGAAGCCAGAGTCTACCCCTATGGCTCCTTGTTCCACCCTGAGAATTTTAAAACAATGCAAGGATAAGATGGAGCGCTCCATACCAGTATAGAGGCTCACTGTAGTATAATGGTTAGAATGATGGGCTACGATCTGGGAGACCCCAGTTTGAATCCCCACTCTGCCCTGGAAGCTCACTGGGATGACCTTGGGGCAGTCATACATTTCTGCCTGGTCTACATCACAGGGTTGCTAGGAAGATAAAATGATGGAGAGGAGAATAATGTAAACCACTCGAGTCCCCGTTGGGGAGAAAGGCAGGATATATGGGAAGTGCAGGGGCATGAACTATTGGGACGGGGGGCACAAGCCCCTCCCCAGGATTGCCCAGATGGGGTCAATGTTCCCTCTAAGCTGTGGAGTCTTGTGAGCAAACATTCTACTTTGTAAGCTACCGGCATGAAAGTTGTGAGCCAGCGATTTGGCTGCTGCATACATTCGTTTGCTCTGGAGCCATCCTTCCTGAGCCAAGGCAAAAATGTGTGAGCCAGAGGCTAAAAAACAGTGACCTAGCTCACACTAACTCAGCTTAGCGGGAACCCTGGATGGGGCAATGCCCCCCCCCCCAGCTGAGATAGAGTGAACGTGAAGGTCTTGATTTGCCATTACCTATATAGTGCCTTTTCAAACTGGCACATGCAAGCTATAGAATTTATTCTAAAAAAAAGAAAATAAAGCAATTCTATGCTAAGAGCCAGAATGATTCACCTTACAGATTCATAGTTCTAGATCATATTATATATTCGACGTGACAACATCTATCAGTTTAGTTTAGTCTAGACAAGGCTGTTAAACGGGGTGGGGAGAGAAAACACAACAGAGGCTTATAAAATCACGTATGGGGGTGGAGGAAAATGAGAGAGAACTTTTTCTCCCTTTTCCAAAATACTAGAATTCAAGGGCACCCAATGAAGTTAATGGGCGGTAAATTCAGGACAGACAAAAGGAAGTACTTCTTGGCTCAGGGACTGATTGGCTGGTGAAATTCACGGCTACAGGATGTAGTTTAGTTGCATTAGAAGGGGATTACACACATTCATGGAGGAGAGGTCCATCAGTGGCTATTAGCCACAATGATTAAATGGAACCTCCATGTTCAGAGGCAGTTACCGTCTGAACACCAGGGTTGGGGGCAACAATAGGGAACAGCTTTGACCACTGTGCGCTGTTTGGAAGATTTCTGGGGATATCTGGTTGACCCCTATGTAAAATAAAACACTGAACTAAATGGACCACCAGTATGATCCAGCACACCTGTTCTTATGTAGTTGGGAAATATTCAAAATCAAGTAATAAAAAATTACCTAGGCTAGCCTGATCTCAACGCTAAGCAGGGTTGGTCCTGGTTAGTATTTGGACGGGAGACCACCAAGGAAGCCCAGGGTTGCTACGTAGAGGCAGGCAATGGCAAACCACCTCTGCTTGTTCCTTGCCTTGAAAACCCTACAGGGACGGGAGACCACCAAGGGTTGCTACGCAGAGGCAAGCAATGGCAAACCACCTCTGCTCGTCCCTTGCCTTGAAAACCCTACAGGGACGCAATAAGAAGCTAAGCAAAGTCGGCCCTGGTTAGTATTTGGACGGGAGACCACCAAGGAAGCCCAGGGTTGCTACGCAGAGGCAGGCAACAGCAAACTATCTCTGTTCATCTCTTGCCTAGAAAACCCTATGAGGATGCCATAAGTAACTAAGTAGGGTTCACTCTGGTTAGTATTTGGATGAGAGACCACCAAGGGTAGTCCAGGGTTGCTATGCAGAAAAGAAGGAGGAGGAGGAGGAGAAGAAGAAGAGGAGGAGGAGGAGGAGGAGGAGATTGGATTTATACCCCGCCCTTTACTACCCAAGGGAGTCTCAGAGCGGCTTACAAACTCCTTTCCCTTCGCCTCCCCACAACAGGCACCCTGTGAGGTAGGTGGGGCTGAGAGAGCTCTGACTGAGAACTGCTCTTTTTCAAGAACAGCTGTGCCAGAGCTATGGTTACCCAAGGTCACCCAGCAGGTGCAAGTGGAGGAGTGGGGAATCAAACCCAGTTCTCCCAGATTAGAGTCAGCACACTTAACCACTACACCAAGCTGGCAATGGCAAACCACCTCTGCTCATCTCTTGCCTTGAAAGCCCTTCAGGGTTGCTGTACGTTGGCTGCGACATGAAGACACTTCCCACCACCAACAACCATAAAAGTAGCCAAAGAACTTTCAGCCAGAGAACAGGAGATGATAAATAACTTACCAACAAGGCTGTGATGATAAGAAAGGGTCTTTGCTTGGTGCTTAAAAGCCAACACGAGCAGATGTCAGGGAAGAAGGTCTGCCATCGTCTCAGGGGTGTGCCGGCACAAAGCTCTGTCCCCTGTGCCAAACACGTTCTGCTTCTGGAAGCAGATGGTCACAGTGGACCTCTGAGGCGGACCACAGGCCCACTTGGGAGGGAGGCAGGTCTCTTGGAGCTCCATGCCCCACCACAATTCCAGCTGTCTTTCACGCTGGCAAGGCCCTCCAAGAAGACAGGCATGAGCCCCAAGGAGCTGCAGAAAACCCACCATGCCAGGCAACACGGGAAGGGCTCCCTGCTCTGTCGCATCCGGTGATGGAACCCCACCTCACGTGTCTACCCAAGGGGGCCTCTGGAGAGTGATTCCCAGCACGGTTTGAAGGACAGCTGCAGAAGCTCGACTCTGAGCCCAATGCTCAGGAGGGGCAGGGAGACACTGAGTTGGGAATTTATGGGCCTCTCACTCTTTCTGCAAAGCAGCCCTCTGCCACAGTATTCTGCAGGAAGTGCCCATTAAAGCTTTTGCCTCCTTGGCACATATGCATTGGCACTTACGCATATCCCGCTTTTCGCCCTAGTTGGAATTCAAAGCAGCTCTAGAATATCAATCTCATTTCACAAGAACAGCTCTGTGGGGTAGGCCAGGCTAGGGTTGCCAGCCCCCCAGTGGGAGTGAGGGAACCCCTGCTTTTGAAAGCTCTGGCCCGCTGCTGGCCAGCAGGGGGGAAATTCCGCCCCCAACTGACCTTTTTGGGCCTACTTCCGGTTTTGGGCCCACTTCTGATTTCAGGCCTGCTTCCGGTTGAGGGTGACACTCTGGTTTTCGGGCAAAACTCTATGGTTTGAAGCCAAATTTACCACAGAGTTTTGCCCAGAAACCAGAGTGTCACCCTCCCCTGACTGGAAGTAGGCCTGAAACCAGAAGTAGGCCCGAAAATGCCCAACATCACTCTCGGTCTCTCAGAAGGACGTCAGGAGACTCCCCCGCTGGCCAGGTAAGTTGATCTGGCAACCCTAGGCCAGGCTGAGAGTTTGCGATGGGCCCAAAGTCACCCAGTGAGCTTCCACAGAAGAAGTGGGGATTCAAACTCGGGTTTCCCAGGGTCCTAATCCACCACTCTACTCATGACACCACACTGGGTCTCGAGGCCAGTAGACCACTCACAGAGAGGCCGCTCCAGCTGCTATGCCATGCTCCGCGCCAACCCTGTGAGGTGGGGTATAATGCCAGAGAGTCCACCATCCAAAGGGGCCATTTCCTCCAAGTGGGAAGTGCTCTCTGTCGCCTGGAGATCAATTGTGCTCCCAGGTGATCTCCAGCCACCACCTGGAGGTTGGTAACCCTAACCACCATCCACTGCCCAGCTTCTGTCGTCTTCTGCCACAGCAAGCACTCCCTGCAAGCAAAGGGCAAAGCTGGGGTTGGGTACAAGCAACGCTCCCTCTAAGCTGTGGAGTCTTGTGAGCAAAAATTCTACTTTGTGAGCCACTGGCATTAAAGCTGCGAGCGAGAGAGCGATTTGGTTACTCCATAAATTAGTTTGTTCTGGAGCCCTCCTTCCTGAGCTGAGACAAAAATGTGTGAGCCGGAGTCTTAAAAACTGTGAGCTAGCTCACACTAACTCAGCTTAGAGGGAACACTGGGTACAAGTGAGCCGGAGCCTTAAAAACTGTGAGCCAGCTCACACTAACTCAGCTTAGAGGGAACACTGGGTACAAGTGGTTTCACTGCACATCAGAGTGTCAAAGCTGTTCGGAGTCCTACAGCCAAGGTAAACCGGAGAGGGCTTACCAAGCCAGCTCGCAATACAAAGAGCTGTCCTGCAGATGGCGCTAGGAAATGTTCCAAGAGGCTCCATCACCCATAAGCCACCTCCAGCAGGGCTCTGAAGAGGCGGCAAAGAAATAGCCAGAATAAAAACATCAGTCCACATGTTTCCGACCATCCCGTTCTCCTGCAAAAGCACCATGCTCCAAAGCTAGCTGCAGCTTGCGTATGAACATAAGAACTTAAGAGAAGCCATGATTCTGGGCACGGAACAGGGATCGCTGGGGGTGGAGGGGGAGAGATTTGTGAATTTCCTGCATTGTGCAGGGGGCTGGACTAGATGACCCTGGAGGTCCCTTCCAGCTCTATGATTCTATGACTCAATGGCACATCCAGTCCAACACTCTGTGACACACAGTGGCCAAAACCCAGGCGCCATCAGGAAGGTCCACCAGCGGGGCCAGAACTCCAGAAGCCCTCCCACTGCTGAGAGATGCTCAGTGGCAGAGCATCTGCTTGGCATGCAGGTCCCAGGTTCAATCCCTGACATCTCTGGTTAAAACGACCAGGCAGTAGGTGATGTGAAAAACCTTTGCTTGAGAAGCTGGTTAGGCAATACTGACCTGGATAGACCAAGGTTCAGATTCAGTATAAGGCAGCATCATGTGTTCATGTGTCCCCACCACCAACAAGCACCAAGGATACAGAGCATCACTTGTTCTGAAGATCAAAAGGAGGAAGGCAGAGATCCTCGGAGGGAGAAAGCCACAGCAAAACATGAAGCTGCCTTATCCTGAATCAGACCCTGGATCCATCAAAGTCAGTCTCGTCTGCTCTGACTGGCAGCGGCTCTCGGGCTGAGATCCTTCTCATCACCTCCTACCTGACCCTTAACTGGAGATGCCGGGGATCGAACCAGGGACCTTCTGCATGCCAAGCGGATGCTCTGCCACCGAGCCAGGGCCCCTCCCCTGCAGCTTGCGGACGGAGGGTTTTTTTCACACACACCCTCCCGCTTCTTTCCCAGCTATGCCTGATTCCTGCCCACGCGCAGGCAGGCAGCGCATAAGGAACAGGGTATCCCATCCCAACCTCTATTGAAAAGAAAAACAGCGGGAGGGCTCAGCAGCTGCTGGAGAGGCCCGCAGATCAGCTGCTCGGTGGGGAAAGAGGCCGGGAGTCGGAGCGGAGTGCTGAAGAACAGCTCCCCGGGAGACCCAGCAGGGAGAACCGGGGAGGGGTAAAAGGAGCTTTGACCCTGTGCACAAGGAATAACACGGATTGCAGGGCCTGCTCTCTCTCTCTCTCTCTCTCTCTCTCTCTCTCGCTCTCTCTCTCGCTCTCTCTCTCTCTCTCCCTCCACCACCACCTTCTAGTCTTCCCAACCTCATTAAAGCCCTTCAAAATGGGCCACTCGAAAAGGGGGCAGGCGCACAGAAGGGAGGAAGCCATAGGAAAGTGCAGGCTAATGGAAGGCTCGCGTCTCTCCTCCGGAGTCCATTTCCGACTGCCGGAGAGCCGTGCTCAGGGAAGTCGGGCAGGATTTCCACGGCCCAAACTTCCACATGTAAACAGCCAGGGCATAAACAGATGGCTTGGGGATTTTTTGGCATAAAGAAGAATCCACAACCTCTAAGGCAACCCGAGCCGGGGAAGGGCAGCGCATGAGAGCTCACTCCCTCCTCATGTGCACAAGGATTCTCCGTCCCTACCTTGGCTCCCGCACTCCCGTCAGCCCTGGGCTGGCAAGCATTGAGCCTGGCCATCGGGTGGCTCTGGCAGCGCCATCCTCGTCTTCCCGGCTCTGCACATGCTCACTTAGCACACCCACACTTAAAAGGGAACGCACGCAAGGCAGCTGAACTGTTCAGAGGGGGGGGTTCCCCCCCTCCCCTGGAGCCTCACAAACATCTTCAAAAGCCATTGTTTGGAGCCTGACCTGAAACGTTGCAAAGCCAGGAAATGCAAAGCCATGGAGGCGGAAGCTGGCGTTTCCCATCTGGACAGGCGCCTCACAAAGGGGAACCCACCACGCTAGAGCATTGTGCACAAAGGGGAACCCACCACGCTAGAGCACTGTGCATGTGTTCCCTCTAAGCTGAGTTAGTGTGAGCCAGGTCACAGTTTTTTAGCCTCCAGCTCACACATTTTTGTCTTCGCTCAGGAAGGATGGCTCCGGAGCAAAGTAATTTATGCAGTAGCCAGATTGCTGGCTCACAACTTTAATGCCAGGAGCTCACAAAGTAGAATTTTTGCTCACAAGACTCCTCAGCTTAGAGGGAGCACTGTGCATGGACCAAAGAGAACTGGTTCCGAGCCCTCGTTCAGCTCTGAAGCCCACTAGACCACATCCTCCGGGCTTTCTCAGCCTGACCAGCCTCAGAATTGACATGGGAGGGAATGAGAATTCAGTGTCTGCCTCCCTGGGCCACTTCAAGGCCGGGCAGAATCACAAACACCTACGCTTCCCCACCTCCCCGTGTGTCATTTGTGAAAGCAGCAAAATCAGGACACCCACGTACAAGGTAGGGGTCCTACATACTCACGGGACTCCCCAGATATGCAGAAAAGTATGCTTTTGTATGTTAATGGAAGCCACAAAACAATCCTTCACCAGCCTGATGAGGACTAAATATGCCTCAGGAGCAGGGAATGTTCAGAGCAGATATGAGTCAAGGAAAGGGGTGAAAAGGGGGGGTGTTCCCCCACCCACCACTGCAGCCCCAAATCCTCCCCAATGAGGGGGAGAATCTGAAGTCTGGGGGAGGAGACAAAACGGGCAAAAATTTGCCTCCCTTCCTCTAACAGGAGTGTTCCTAGGATACAGGCCTTCACTCAAGTGGACAAGCGGAAAATATATCCTGCATCTCTTAATAAACAAGTCTAATAGTGGCAGGCCCACCTTTTCAGACAGCAAGTGTCTTTTCTCCTAATGGTTTCCCTGGTGCTAGGAAACAGGACAGAAGGTGCTAGTAGGAATTAATTAATTAATCAATTAATTAGTGCATGGCCTCGTGTGTAGTATAAGCCAAGAAATCCTAAGATTGTCTGGAGTCAGAAGTTCTAGCTGTTTTAACGTTATACATCACTAAGTGGCAAGCTAGACTCGTTTTTAAGGCAAGGGACATTTCAGAGGTGGTTTGCCGTTGCCTGCCTCTGCGTCATGACCCTGTGTATAGAAATATTGCTTCTATATTCACATGCCTTCTCCTGCGATGTCTTTTGATAACGTGCTGTGTCTTGTTTCCTGTTGCAAGCCAAATGGTGAGGCCAAATGGCCTCAATAGCCATGCCATAAACCCACATTCTTTCACACTTTCATGCCAAACGCCAGACCTCATGGCTACACTTTCTGGCCCACTTGCGACAAGTCACGTACACAATGAAGTAGCTAGAGTCTGGGTCAGATGACTGTAGGTGGCGTCCCAAACTTATAGCCTATCCCCACACGCAGCTATGGCAACCAACAATTGGGCACACCCATGCCCACTCG
>NW_015171558.1:290970-296165 GCF_001447785.1 Gekko japonicus
TTTTATTGCACCTGAAATGCTGTCTCTTGGAAAACAAAGACCTGCTTTGTGACTTGGAGCACATGGGTGTGCAAAAATGGGATTTCCCTTCAAAATCCCTTGGACTATTCTGGACTGTGGATGTTCCTGATGTGGTAACTATGTATCTTCAATGTGTAGTTAAGGCAAATTGCCCTAGCCTTTGTTATTTTGTAATCTCCTAGTCTGTTTGCTGTGCTCTGTACTGAATAAAGATCCTTCTTATTGCTAATTTGTCCTTGATGTTGTAACCTGGATTCCAAGTCTAAGTCTTGTGCCTAACCCTGACCACATACGCTACCATGGGAGGATAAAAAGCATGCATCTCTGGATAGAGTTGCTACTGTGTTAAATCCCAGATGCTAACTAAATACAGAACAGAACAGAAACCTTTACTGGCATAACATAAGTAAACCAGGCAAGGAAAAGTTTGAGGGGTAGTACAAGAACAACATCAACCAATATTCCCGATATTCCAAAATAAAAGACAATCCTAACATGATTTGCAAGAGTTACAGAGTATTACTCTTGACTTCCATACGTAGGTCAAAAATTCAGCGACAGATAGTGTTATTGCTGGGCTCTTGTCTGCTTAAAAAAAAATTAAATCCCTGTCCAGAAAATCTCTCTGCGAAGGGAGAAAAGGGCGAATCAAGATATTGCGCATAACGGAGTATTTGGGACAGCGTTTAGGATATGGGTAATAGAGTCAGGTTCCCCAAGATTACAGTTACAAAGTCTATTCCTATACGGAACACCCCTGTATCTACCTGAGACCACTACTGAAGGGAAAAGGTTGAACCTTGCAAGCATAAAAACCCTCCTAAAAACTCGGGTTATCAGATTGGCGATATACGGTAGCATGGAGGTATGCAAGGGAAGGAGGGGTAATGAATAGGGAGAACAAAACTCCAAAACTACCGGCATTAATGGTCTGCTAACTAAGGGCTGGAATCTCTCCCTTAGGAAAGGCAGGGACTAGTGAAAAGAGGTTCTGGTGGCAAATTGTTGTGAAAACCAGAGATGGTACAGACTGTCTCGTGGCTTGTTGTTTAATGTACAGGATTCCCTCCCATCCCTGGCCTGGCCTGGGTGGGCTAATCCTGTACACCCTGGTATTCCTTGGAGGTCGCCCTTCCAAACACTAGCCAGGGCCGGCCCTGCTTAGCTTCTGAGATATGATGGGACTGAGCTAGCCTGGGCTGCATCAGTTCAAAGGCCCATCTAGTCCGCTATCCTTCTTCTCACACTGGCCAGTTAGAGGCACCTAGAATCCTACAAACAGGGCATGAAGGGAACTTATATCTCTCCCCCCCCAAGCAACTAGCAGTGCTGAAAATGGAGGTTCCATTCAGCTGTTGGTAGACCTGTGGTGGAAAAGGGCAACAGACTTATGGAGACCCCGCAGGGTTTTCAAGGCAAGGGACGTTCAGAGGTGGTTTGCAAAGAAAAGGATATGAGTGGTGAGAAGTGCTGTTCAGAAACAGCTAACATATGGTGACCTCGTAGGGTTTTCAAGGCAAGAGATGAGCAGAGGTGGTCTGCCGTCGCCTGCCTCTGCGCAGTGACTCTGGACTTCCTCGGCGGTCTCCCTTCCAAGTACTTAACCAGGGTCAACCCTGCTTAGCTTCTGAGATCTGACGAGCCTGAGTGTCAGGAGGGAGACGACAACTCCTCCTGACTACGCAGGAGACCTCCCAGTCAGCACCCAAAGGAAGCTAGAGCCCAGTTTTGGACCGTTTCCAGAAGGACCCAGAATGCTGGCACATCCTCCTCGCAGGGGAGGATTCCCAGGGAAGGGAGGAGGCAGAGGCCGTGGGGCTGACTGGGCAGGGCGTCAAGGGAATGACCATTCGAGGGAGGGGTGGTGGGTGGAGGAACGTAACCAAAACCCATTGGACCCCAGTCTTATGGCTAGATTCCTTTAAGATGTGGGACGTGGGTGGAACACGTGGTGACCGTGAGAAAAAGAAGAAGAAGAAGAGATTGGATTTATACCCCGCCCTTCACTTGGGAGTCTCAGAGCGGCTTACAAACTCCTTTCCATTCCCCTCCCCACAACAGACACCCTGTGAGGTGGGTGGGGCTGAGAGAACTCTGACACAAACGGCTCTTTTTCAAGGACAGCTGTGCCAGAGCTTGTGGGGGACCCAGGGTCACATCAGCAGGTGCAAGTGGAGGAATGGGGAATCAAACCCGGTTCTCCCTGATTAGAGTTTGTGCACTTAACCACGACACCAAACTGAGCACAAATAAAAGGAGCTAACAGGTGTAAGCCAGGGAGGATGTAGGTGGTTTTGGTTCGAGAAGAAGGACAGAGAGGAGGGAGACGAGAGGCAAAAACCGAGATCTACTCAAACTCATCCATCGAACCCCACCATTGGTTAAGAGTGAACTTAACTCAGGTATTTGATCGTTCATATGTCGACAGCTGCAAGGATAGTATATGCTAAATATTGGGAAACAATGGAAATTCCAACGAAACAAGAATATGTGAATAAAATATTTGAAACGGCGGAAAATGACAAACTGACACTTGAGATGAGAGCCGGCACAGAATGGACTTTTCAAAAAACTTGGAAGAGATTCTACGATTGGTATAATGTAAATGCAACTGATAGATAAATGTAGTAATTTGTGAACGCAGAAAAGACAAGCTTAGCAAAATAGATCAAGAATTTAGAAATCTAACAAGCAGAAGAAATGATAAAGTCTCTTGTTATATGTTATAGGTTATATGTTTTGGGGGGTAGTTGGGGGTTGTTTGTACGTGTGTTTGTATGTCTGTAGTATATAATAGAAAAAATAATAAAAGTGTACCCTTGGGTACTTATAAAAAAAAAAAGAGTGAACCTCACTCTACCAACAAGAGTCTGAGGCGAACCCTGAACCTTTGGTGTTCGTCGACATCCTGGATCTTACCCATGGCCGACACGACCCCCACCTACAACTAAAAGGTGACACTGATTTAGCCTGGGCTATCCAGGTCAGGGCCGTTGATATGCTTGTCTCCCATGAATTACTCTAATCCTCCTTTTTGAGCTGTCTAAGATATTGGCCGTCCCTATACCTAGTGGCAGTGAGTTCCACAGACTAAACCATGCATTGCATGAAAAGTATGTTCTTCTACCCATCCTAAATCGAGTTTTCGGGCACCTCTGGCTTCTAGTATTCTCGGGGGGGGGGGTTATTCACACCTCCAATACTCTCTCTAAGCTGTGGGGTCTCGTGAGCAAAAAATCTCCTTTGTGAGCTACTGGCACTAAAGTTGTGAGTGAGCAATTTGGCTACTGCATAAATTAGTCTGCTCTGGAGCCATCCTTCCTGAGCTAAGACAACAACGTATGAGCCGGAGGCTAAAAAACTGTGAGCTGGCTCACGCTGACTCAGCTTAGAGGGAACACCGCTTGCCTCTTTTCTCCCCACCAAGTATAATTTAGAAAATCTTTGTCATGTCCCCTCGCTCATTTATCCTGAACTAAAAAAGTCCCCCGCCCCTGAAGAGACAGCATTTCCTCCTTGGGAAGGGGCACCAAGGCCTTGGTAATTTTCGGTGAGCTTTTATTTGCAACAGGAAGGAGGACTGGGACACGTGGAACACAGCAGAGATATAAAAGAGTGAGGAGGCAGAGACTCCGGAGGAGAGGCAGAGAAATGCAATGACTGCACCAGCCCAACCCACACACCCACGGAGATAATCAGAGGCCACGGTCAAGTGCTTTCCTGTATGCTAAGAGCTCATTCCCAGGGCCATAAATTGGCCTTGTTTCACAATATCTTCTCTCTTTTTTTTGTCTGCTTCCAAAACGAATAAGCATACAGCATGTTCGCATCGTGGACCTGCTGAGGTTTCGTGTGCCCAGGAGCATATACCTGCGGGATCAGTTTCCCACTGGCTCTGTGACCCAAGATCTGCTCGGACTGGGGTGTGTGTGCGCGTGTGTGTGAAACAGTCTGCAGTTCCAACAAACAGGAATCTTGCAGGGCCTTAAAGACTAACAGGATCTTATTCCATCGACAAAATTGGCAGTCTAGAACAGTGTTCCCTCTAAGCTGAGTTAGTGTGAGCTAGCTCACAGTTTTTTAGCCTCCGGCTCACACAATTTTGTCATCGCTCGGGAAGGATGGCTCCAGAGCAAACTAATTGATGCAGTAGCCAAATCGGTCGCTCACAACTTTAATGCCAGCAGCTCACAAAGTAGAATTTTTGCTCTCGGGACTCCATGGCTTAGAGGGAGTATCGGCCTTGAGTTCCATGTATGGGGGGGACATGAGGGAGAATGGGCAGAGCTGTTCAAAGAAACAGATCTTAGGTTAAGGCACTGTACAGGTGCTATGAGTATTACGCGTTAATGACTGTAAAAAAGGTAAAGGTTCCCTTGCTCGAAAGTCAGTCGAATCCGACTCTAAGGTTGCGGTGCTCATCTCCGTTCCAAAGCCAAAAAGCCAGCGCTGTCCGAAGACGTTTCTGTAGTCATGTGGCCGGCATGACTAAACACCAAGGTGCACGGAACGCTGTCACCTTCCCACCAAAGTGGTGCCTATTTATCTACTTGCAATGTCTTGTTTTTGAACTGCTAGGTTGGCAGGAGCTGGAACTAGAGACGGGAGCTCATTCCATCATGCGGCACAAGCTCACTCCATCATGCGGCACACTTGGGTCTCGAACTGCTGAACTACCGACCTTCCACAGCCTGCAGTTCAGCGTCTTAACCACTTGAGCCACCGCAGCTCCATATTAATGACTGAGGATCCAGCATTTTGGCAGTCTGACTCAACTCCCTGTTATGGTCGTCCACTCTAGATTGGGAGATCTGAAGGCGAATCCTGCAAAGGGCTGAGTTTGTGGAGGAGAGGGAGCGTATCAAGGTATAATGCCACAGAGTCCACCCTCCAAAGCAGCCATTCTCTCTAGGAGAACTGCTCTGTCACTTCTGGGTCGCTCTAGGAACCATGAGGAATTTTACGGTCAGAAAATAGGGAGCGGTGGCGCAGGGAGTATAACATCTAGCGAACAGCCTGTAAGGCTGTTCGAGATCTGCCGCGGCCGGGGTGAGCTCCCGGCCCTAGTCCCAGCTCCCACCCACCCAGCAGCTCGAAAGCATACTTGCGAGTAGACAAAGTGGGTACCTGCCCTAGGTGGCAGGGGGCACCCTCCTCCTTGTTGGGAGGCGTGT
>NW_015171558.1:296320-305357 GCF_001447785.1 Gekko japonicus
GAGCCGCTCTGCTACTTGGGTGCTGGTAGGTAGTCACCTCCCCTGTTAATGTGGCCCTAGACAGGAAATATAATCATATGTAAACCGCTCAGAGACCCTTGCAAAAAAAGGCTTTGAGCGGTATATAAGCCGAAAGTTAAAATAAATAAAATAAACATTCTGTAAGTAGACAAGGGCTGATTTTTCTAATTTTTCTCCCCAAAATGATTGTGCCCTCCCTTTAGCCCCAGCTTTCACCTGTCAATCAGGTTAGCATCAGCAGGCAAGGACTATACAGTTGCCAACTACAGGTTGAGAAATACCTGGAGATTTTGGGGGTGGAGTCTGAGGAGGGTGGGGTTTGAGGGGAGGGACTTCAATAGGGCATAGTTTCACAGAACCCTCCTTCCGAAGCGGCCATTTTCTCCAGGGGAACTGATCTCTGTCGCCTGGAAATCAGGTGTAACCCCAGGCGATCTCCAGCTACCACCCGGAGGCTGGCAACCCTATCTCCAGGGGAACAGATCTCTATGATAGTATGATAGCTACTTCCGGGTAGCTCTAGGAATCATCACAAAGTCTATGGTCAGGACTTCCTGTAAGTAAACAAGACCTTATTTTTCTTTTTAATTTTTCTCCCCGGGGCGATTGTGCCCCTCAATTTGGTCTCAGTTCCCACCTGCCGATCAGCTGAGCATTGCATGAAACCTCCAGGCCCAAGTGGAGGCTGCATACTTTGATCCCCAGGCAGAGGCACAGCGATGGATCTCTGTGCATTTGGGAAACTAAGCAGCACATCTTCTTGCGGGCAGACCACTCAGCCTCGGTCTAACTGCCCTTTTGAAGTTCATGCTGCTGGATACTGTTAACTCTGCATGGCAAGAGGATCTGGGAGGGAAAGGGTTAAGAGAATTCTCCCATTCGGGTACACTTGACAGTTGGCCCCCACCCCAGGGCTTTTTTGGTAGAAAAAGCCCAGCAGGAACTTATTAGCATAATAGGCCCCACCCAACAGCAGAAATTCATCAGCATATTAGGCCACACCCCCATGCCTTCCCTTGGCTTGCCCGGGCAAGCCGGCCCTTGGACAGGCCGGGGAAGGCACAGGGAGGACCATGGGAAGGCCTCCCCGATCCTTCCAAGCCCCCCCTGGCCCGCCCGCCTTGGAGTCGCCGGGGTGTGTGTGTGTCACTCTCCAGGCCTTCCCTCTGTAGCCACGCACACGCAGAGGTTTTGGGGGTAGTGGGCGTGGCCAACTCTGAAGCCAGCCGGAACTCCGTTCCTGTGCGTTCCTGCCCCAAAATAGCCCTGTCCCACCCTATCATCAGGTAGATGTTGAGCCTCTTTGGCCATTGCTTGACTTTTGTTTTTCATCTTATATAGGACCTATCTTCTCTCTTACCTGGGCTTGGAGCTGTGGCACGTTAACCTTTTTGAAGTTAACCTGTTCCCCGTGAGTGAAATGCACCTACGTGAATATGCCATGTTAAGATGTGCTTCTATTTTTGCAAGTAAAATTTCTTTCTCTTGTCACCCTTGGAGTCAGGTCACCTTTGTAATTGATCTGAACAGCATTTCCCCCTTAAATGGGAAACGTGGAGGAACGGAGGTACTGCGGAAAGCTTCTGCGCTTCCAAGGCCAATTATATATTTTTTTACATTTAACCCAATACGTGCAACTCAGATCCTGACTAGCCAGACGCAAAGGCCCGTGTGCTTCCTGGACTTCCTATACCACCGTGCCATGCCTTCGGTGTCCTCTACCAGGGGGGAAAAAAGCCCAGAGTCACATGAACCCGTGGAGCTTGGAGTGTGCCTGACTGGGCGACCGCTTCCTTCTCAGCGCGCATGCCATGCCTGTTTCCACGGCAACAGAGGCAGCGCTGGCTGTTTCCCTGCATAAGGCACGCCTGTAATTAGATCCACCGTCTCAGCTGTCAATCCTGGTTTAACAGCCTCCCATTTAACTCCGGGCTCCAGTAATTAGGGTTTACTAAACAGAATGTCAGGCAATTAGAACAGCAGGTCAACCGCTTTCCGTGTAACCTCTTTTCAGAGGGGATGTAAGCCACCTTTGCGGATCTCCATACAAGGGGCCATGGCGGAGGGGGGGGGTGAGGACCATGGGAAGGGCTTGCCAAGTTCCTCCGTGGCCCAACCATCTCAGGCTGGGAGAGGCCGAATCCCGGGGCGGCACTTCCTCTGCGGAGGCCGCGATCACGACACAGAAAATAGCATCCGTGCAAAACGAACTATCCAAGAGGGCTTTTCTGTGCATGTAATAGGGTTGCCCTGTACAAAATGGTACACAAACTGACTTGGATAAATGATGGAGGCTGTGGTCTATATGGCTGCATGTAGCTTATTCCAAGTAGGACCCTATTATGCAATTTCTGTACCGCTTAATGCGTTCTGTGAAAATGTATGCTGTGTGTCAGTTCCTTCTGGGGGTTCCAGACTTCTAAAATCCTAATGCATTGGCTACCGCATGTCCCCATTTTGTTAATCGCCCTGTCTCACTCTGCGTAATCTGGGAGAAAGGAGTGTGAGTTAGCTCACCATTTTTTAGCCTCCAGCTCACACATTTTTGTCTTAGCTCAGGAAGGATGACTCCAGAGCAAACTAATTTATGCAGTGGCCAAATCGCTCGCTCACAACTTTCATGCCGGTCGCTCACCAAGTAGAATTTTTGCTCACAAGACTCCACAGCTTAGAGGGAGCATTGATGGGGGAGGGTGTTAGTTGCCAGGAAGAGCTAATTAGAGTCAAGATGCCTAAGTATCCATATCTGTTCCACTGTATCTGAAGAAGTGTGCATGCACATGAACGCTTATACTGTGAATAATACTTTGTTGGTCTTAAAGGTGCCACTGGACTCAAACAGCCTCTATGCCCTGTTTTGGCCCAGGTCCGGAGGAACTGGTCGTCCTCTGTGTGAGACAAATGGCTGGACTAGATAGATCAGGGGTCTGATCCAGCAGAGCTTTTCTTATGTTCTTATGAAGGCCTCGGCCTCTATGCCCTGTTGTTGGCCCTCCAGAGGAACTGGTTGGCCACTGTGTGAGACAGGAGGCTGGACTAGATGGACCCTCACTGGTCTGATCCAGCAGGGCTCTTCTAGTCTTCTTAGGAAGGCCTCGGACTCTGTGCCCTGTTGTTGGCCCTCCAGAGGAACTGGTTGGCCACTGTGTGAGACAGGAGGCTGGACTAGATGGACCCTCACTGGTCTGATCCAGCAGGGCTCTTCTAGTTTTCTTAGGAAGGCCTCGGCCTCTGTGCCCTGTTGTTGGCCCTCCAGAGGAACTGGTTGGCCGCTGTGTGAGAGAGGAGGCTGGACTAGATGGACCCTCACTGGTCTGATCCAGCAGGGCTCTTCTAGTGTTCTTAGGAAGGCCTCGGCCTCTGTGCCCTGTTGTTGGCCCTCCAGAGGAACTGGTTGGCCACTGTGTGAGACAGGAGGCTGGACTAGATGGACCCTCACTGGTCTGATCCAGCAGGGCTCTTCTAGTTTTCTTAGGAAGGCCTCGGCCTCTGTGCCCTGTTGTTGGCCCTCCAGAGGAACTGGTTGGCCGCTGTGTGAGAGAGGAGGCTGGACTAGATGCTGGTCTGATCCAGCAGTGCTGTTCTGCTCTTCTTAGGAAGGCCTCGGCCTCTGTGCCCTGTTGTTGGCCCTCCAGAGGAACTGGTTGGCCACTGTGTGAGACAGGAGGCTGGACTAGATGGACCCTCACTGGTCTGATCCAGCAGGGCTCTTCTAGTGTTCTTAGGAAGGCCTCGGCCTCTGTGCCCTGTTGTTGGCCCTCCAGAGGAACTGGTTGGCCACTGTGTGAGACAGGAGGCTGGACTAGATGGACCCTCACTGGTCTGATCCAGCAGGGCTCTTCTTAGGTTCAAATGGTCTTATGCCCATGCAGAAAAGCCCTCTTGAATAAAGAGAGATAGAGAGAGAGAGAGAGATTGCACACCAAACATTGTGTGGTACAGCCCTCCTAGGATGGGGCAACTTCAGAAGGCAGATGGGGAGAGGTCACATGGTTAAACGTTTCCCAATATTTAAAAAAATATTCCCCGCTCAAAAGAAGCAGCAGCATCTCAAAGGAGCAAATGAGGCTACAGTCCTGGGCCTTGACATGCTAACTGTTCACTGTTTTCATTATTCAGCCATGTGATCCCTCTGGGGGTAAGGTCTGTACCATGCGCTTTCCGTGCGAATCAAAGACAGTCGTGGAAATCGTAACTTCACCAAGTTGGGGGCCACCTGGAGAGCTATCTTGGCTCGACACCCTGTCCCAAGTGGTGGGTGCAGCCAGGTAACCTTGGGCTCTTGGTTTAATGCAGTTTGGGGGGGTCCCCGCACCTTCCCCATAAGTGGAAGGGCAATTTCGAGAACCCATTGGGACAAGGAAGCGGAGAAACGAAGCTAGAGGTGAACTGGAAAGAGCTGGCCCATCTGTAGCTCACAGCCAGGGGTGGCTGTAGGGACTGAGGCCCCGGGCAAAAGTTAGAGCAACCAGCCTCCAGATAGGGCCTGGGGATCTCCTGGAATACAAACTCATCTCCAGACTACAGAGATCGGTTCCCCTGGAGAAAAATGGCCGCTTTGGAGGGTGGACTCTGTGGAGTTATGCCTCGCTGAGGTCCCGCCCCTCCCCAAACCCTTCCTTTCTCGGCCTCCAGCCTCAAAATCTGCAGGTATTTCTCCACCCAGAGTTGATAACCCTAGGAAAAGTCCAGAATCACCGCCCCACCAGCACCGAAGCCCCACTGTAGCCCCATGGCCAAGCAAGGGGGTGGCCCTGGCCCCAAGCGAGGTGAGTGGAAGTCGGCACTGGGAGTAGGCCCAAACCCCAAATGGGGCAGGCTTAGCTGGTCCTTCTCCTTTCCCCCAATCCTTGGGGTAGTGGGTGGTTGGGCCCCTCCCAATGTGGGGTCTGCAGCAACGGCCTGTGTAACCCATTCGCTTAGAGTGCCCCTGCCTAGAGCCTTTATTTGGAGCTAGGGATGCCGGCCTCCAAGCGGGACCTGGGGATCCCCTGGAATTACAGCAAAGAAGAAGGAGGAGGAGGAGGAGAAGAGGAAGAAGAGGACGAAAAGGAAGAGGAAGAAGAGGAGGAGGAGGAGATTGGATTTATATCCCGCCCTTCACTACCCTAAGGAGTCTCAGAGTGGCTTACAATCCCCTTTCCCTTCCCCTGCCCACAACAGACACCCTGTGAGGTAGGCGGGGCTGAGAGAACTCTCTCAAGAACTGCCCTTTCCAGGACAGCTCTGAAAGAACTTATGACTGAGCCAAGGTCACACCAGCAGCTGCATGTGGAGGAGTGGGGAATCAAAGAAGGTTCTCCCAGATTAGAGTCCACCACTCTTAACCACAACACCAAATTGGCTCTCAGAGGTGGCTTGCCATTGCCAGCTTCCACTTCACGGCCCTGGTATTCCTTGGAGGTCCCCCATCCAAATCTTAGCTTCCAAGATCTGACAAGATTGGGCTAGCCTGGGCTATCCAGGTCAGACCCGTTTAAGTATAAGTAGCGGTTTGAAAGCTGAGAGTCTGTGTCTGACCAGGGGCGATTCATCCTCTTTTCAAAAATACCGTGCAATGTTACACAGTGCAATGTTGCAATGTAAATATTTACACTGAATTGTGACAGGGAAAGTGGGTTGGGGTGAGACTGATGTGCCTCTACCAGGTGCGTCTGAATAAATATCTTCGGGTAATAGCCCTGTTTAATTTTCGTTTTGTGATTTCTAACGGCTCTGCAGGCGCGCCATTGGTCGAACAGGAGTCGTGCATAAATAATGCATGGCACAGAAGTTGTTTCTTTAAAAAAAAAAAAACCCCGGCAAGACTCCAGAGGAAACTGTTTACACGTCCTTTGGAATGGTGCCCCATGAGGCTGTGTTTTCCAGAGTGCGCTTTGAAAGCTCCAAAAGTAAAACCTGGGTTTATTTACCTTTCGCCAGATTTTGAGATACTTGTTTGGGGCCCACTGGAAAGCTAGATGAGCCTTTGTCGAGATAGGTTTGATGGAGCTAATGCCATGGGACGAGGAGTTATAGGGATGCCCCATAAATCTCTAGGCACGGAGTTTGGGGACCACTAGTGCCATCAGAGGAGCTGCGGCGGCTCAAGTGGTTAAGACCCTGAACTGCAGGCTGTGGAAGGTCGGTCGTTTAGCAGTTCGAGACCCGAGTGCGCCGCATGACGGAGTGAGCTCCCGTCTCTAGTTCCAGCTCCTGCCAACCTGGCAGTTCGAAAGCAAGAAATTGCAAGTGGATATTCAGGTACAAGCTCTCCCACTTCGGTGGGAAGGTAACAGCGTTCCGTGCGCCTTGGTGTTTAGTCATGCTGGCCACATGACCACGGAAACATCTTCGGACAGCGCTGGCTCTTCGGCTTTGAAACAGAGATGAGCACTGCAACCATAGAGTCGGATTCAACTGGCTTTCGAGCAAGGGAACCTTTACCTTTACTAGTGCCATCAGGGCAAACCACCTTGGAGAGCCAATGTGGTGTAGTGCTTAAGATGGTGGACTCTAATCTGGGACAGGACTGGGTTTGATTCCCCCCACTCCTCCACATGCAGCTGCTGGTGTGACCTGAACATCTTGTGCTTTGAAAACCCGACAGGGTTTCGCCTATTCTGCCTGTTCTGCCAGGCAGCATCTCACCAGGGTCTTCCCCAACACTTGAGATCTTCGAGCTACGTCAGCTGTGACCACCACCACTACTTATACTAAGTCAGACTACTGGCCCATCCAGCTCACTATTTCCTGCTCCAACTGGTAGCAGCAGCAATGGGAAGACCTCCCCCAGCACCTGCTGCCCAAGGTCCTTCACCTAGAACTGTCAGGAACTGAACCCGGACCCTTCAGCATACAAAGCATGTGAGCCAGATCTGTCTTAATTCCTTGTAGCTCAGTATTTGTCTGCTCTGGCAGGCAGCATCTTGATTCCTTGTCGATCAGTATTGCCGACTCTGGCAGGCAGCACCTCACCAGGGCCTTTCCCCAGCACTTGAGATCTTTTAGCTACAGATGCCAAGGACAGAAGCTGGGACCTTATGAATGACAGCAGGCGCTCTAGCACCAAGCTTACGATCTATCTAACACAGAATTGCCTGCTCTGACTGGCAGCAACTCTCCAGAGTTTCAGGCAGAGACAGGTCTTCCCAGAAACCTGCTTCCCAAGCCGAGATCCCGGTGATCGAACCTGGGGACTTCTGCATGCAAAGCAGATGCTCTACCACTGAGCCAGAGTCTCAGGTCAAGGTCTTCCTTGGTCTCAGGTCGAGGTCTTTCCTGTTACTCACTACTGACCTTTTTAATGGGAGATGCTGGGATTGAACCTGGGACCTTCTGCATGCAAAGCAGGTGCTCTGCCACTGAGCCAGGGTCTCAGGTCAAGGTCTTTCCTGTTACTCACTATTGACCTTTTTAATGGGAGATGCTGGGATTGAACCTGGGACCTTCTGCATGCAAAGCAGGTGCTCTGCCACTGAGCCAGGGTCTCAGGTCAAGGTCTTTCCTGTTACTCACTATTGACCTTTTTAATGGGAGATGCTGGGATTGAACCTGGGACCTTCTGCATGCAAAGCAGGTGCTCTGCCACTGAGCCAGGGTCTCAGGTCAAGGTCTTTCCTGTTACTCACTATTGACCTTTTTAATGGGAGATGCTGGGATTGAACCTGGGACCTTCTGCATGCAAAGCAGGTGCTCTGCCACTGAGCCAGGGTCTCATATTCAGGTACAAGCCCTCCCTCCTCTGGGAGGGCAGATCTGCATGGCCCCCCCCCCCAATAGCTAGAAATCCAAAACAGTCCAGTGGAGCCTGAGCGGTGGGTGTTGCCTTCTGACACACTTCCAGTGATGTCAGGGGGCATGGCATATGCAAATAAGTTATGCTAATGAGTTATGCTAATGAGCTCCTGCACCTCTTTCTCTACAAAATGACCCCTGCCAACCACCCAGTCCTTTCCTTTGCCGGAGACGGCAGGGATTGAACCAGCTCCACCACCGAGCTGTCTTCCCCCCAAGTTCTCTGCAGACGTTGACTACGGAGCATCGTCGAAACAACTCTGCTATGTATGGAACTGAATACTGAATAGCCAAATTGAATATTTTATACTTGGGTTTGGATCCCTCCCTGCCTATAACTCCCTCAATCCAACAACCTTCATAACCGGGAACCCTGACAAAAACTTGCCGTTAAGAGGATATAAATTTGAATGTTTGCAAGTAAATTTAAATTAGGGTGGGAAATGTGTCAGAGATCATTTCTCTCTTCCCCCCCCCTCCAAATGCGCCGCTTCGCTTCCCAGTCGAAAACCAACAAGGGAAGAAATGCTCCAGCTCCCTCCTGGGCTCCAGCTCATAACAGCCATCTCAAAAAAAGGATCCCGTGGTTATCTCCCCATGGTGAATGCCGCCATTGTATACATTATTATCATTATACATCACTTCCATAGCACATTCCGACATATAAATGGCTCTCCCCTACTCATCTCATTCATCTGTTCTCCCAACAACTCATGTGAACCATGCTAGGCTGAGAAAATGTGGAGAGGAGGTTTCCTTTCCCCCTCACCTTGGGGAGGGCGTGTGTGTCGCCCAGTGGAACAGATGGGCAGTAGACGCAGGAGAACAAAAATAACACCGTGCACAGTTCATTCATGGAATTCAGTGCCTCAAGAGGGCTAAAGGCTGAGATTACGCGGAATGGGGGTTAGGCAAGTCCGGAGGGGATGTGCCATGGCTCAGTGCTAGAGCACCTGCTTGGCATGCAGAAGGTCCCAGGTTCAATCCCCGGCATCTCCAGTTGAAAGGACCAGGCAGACGGAGATGTGAAAGACCTCCGCCTGAGACCCTGGAGAGCCTCTGCCAGGCTAAGTAGACAAGACTGACCAGAAAAGGGCAACTCGAATGATAAAAGGGTTGGAACACTTTCCCTATGAGGAAAGGTTAAGGCGCTTAGGGCTCTTTCGCTTGGAGAAAAGACGACTGAGGGGTGACATGATTGAGGTTTATAAGATTATGCATGGGAAAGAGCAGGTAGGGA
>NW_015171558.1:305928-349285 GCF_001447785.1 Gekko japonicus
GAAAGAGGTACTTTTCTCCCTTTCTCACAATACAAGAACTCGTGGGCACTCCATGAAATTGCTGAGCGGTCGGGTTAGAACGGATAAGAGGAAGTACTTCTTCACCCAAAGAGTGATTCACACATGGAATTCACTGCTACAGGAAGTGGTGGCGGCTACAAACATGGATGGCTTCAAAAGGGAATTAGATAAGCATATGGAGCAGAGGTCCATCAGTGGCTATTAGCCATAAGGTATAGATAGGAACTCTCAGTTCGGGGCAAGTGATGTTCTGTCTTCTCGGTCCTGGGGGGGGGGCAACAGGGAGGGCTTTTAATGTCCTGGCCCCACTGGTGGACCTCCTAATGGCACCTGGTATTTCTGGCCACTGTGTGATACAGTGTTGGGCTGGATGGGCCTTTGGCCTGATCCAACATTGGCGTCTCTTATGTTCTTATGATGGATCAATGGTCTGATTCAGTACAAGGCAGCTTCCTGTGTGTTTAGGGGGGAGGAGGAGGAGATTGGATTTATACCCTGCCCTTCACTACCTAAAGGAGTCTCAGAGCGACTTACAATCTCCTTTCCCCTCCCCTCCCCACAACGGGCACCCTATGAGTGCAATGCAGTGGTCAGAGGGTCAGGCTAGCACCTGGGCGGCCACGTTTGAATCCCCACTCAGCCATAGATGCCTGCTAAGTGGTATGGGGGCAGTCATACTTTCTCAGTCGGACCCACCTTACAGGATTGTTGTGAGGATAAAATGGAGTCTCTCGATTCTTGCTTGTACCCAGAATTGAACTTTATTTGTCTTGCAAGTGCCACTGGACTCAAACCTTGTTCCCACATCTGTTTGTGAACACTTGCATTTGTATGCCAATTCACTGCCATTCACAGATCTTTCTTACATCCACTCTCAGCCATAATCAACCAGTACTTCTGCATCTTGACTCTAAATGGCCCTTCCTGACAACAGCCTCCACCCCCTATAACGGTTGAGAAGAGGAGAAGAAATTGGATTTATACCCTACCCTTCACTACCCGAAGGCGTCTCAGAGTGGCTTACAATCTCGTTTCCCCTCCCCACAGCAGACACCCCGTGAGGTAGGTGGGGCTGAGAGAGCTCCTTGGAGAACTGCTTTTGAGAGAACAGCTCTGAGAGAACTTGTGACCGACCCAAGGTCACACCAGCGGCTGCATTTGGAGGAGTGGGGAATCAAACCCGGTTCTCCCAGATTGGAGTCCATGCTCCTAACCACTACACCAAATTGCCTCTGTGACTGTGACTGACAGGAGAAGAGGAGGGACCAGAACAATACAACCCACTGGGAAGGGGGGGGAGAGCACAAGACAGATCCACAGAGGAGGTTGCCAACCTCCAGGTAGCACATGGAGCTCTACTGCTATTACAGCAGGTTCCCTGGAGAAAAGGGCTGCTTTGGAGGGTGGACTCTATGGCATTGTACCCTGCTGAAGTCCCTCCCCTCCTCAAACCCCACCTTCCACAGCCCCCCAAATCTCCAGAACGGGCCCTCCTATCCACAGAGCACCTACATGCAGGAGAGGCAGTGCAATGCAGTGGTCAGAGGGTCAGGCTGGCACCTGGGGGAGCCACATTTGAATCCCCAGTCAGCCACAGATGCCTGCTAAGTGGTATGGGGCCAGTCATACTTTCTCAGCCTGACCCCACCTTGCAGGGTTGTTGTGAGGATAAAATGGAGGAGAGAACAGCCGCTCTGGATCCCCTTTCGGGAGGAAGGAGACATACAAATGAAACAAATAAATAAGACACTAACGAGGCTGTCAGATGAAAGCTAGTACAGTGTAGTGGTTAAGAGGGTCAGGCTAGGATCTAGAAGAACCGAGTTCAAATCCACATTCTGTCACGGAAGGCTCACAGGGGGACCTTGGGCCCATCACACTCTCCCAGCCTAGCCTATCTCATAAGGATGTTGTTATAAAGTAGAAATAAAGTTAGAGCAAGGAGAATGGTATGATAGCCCTGGTTGGGTTTCCATCGGGGAGGAAAGTGGGATAGAAATAGGAAATAACATTAAATGAATTAATATGAATATCTATAGTGACTCTGAATGGGCTAGAAGGAGAAGACACACCAACGGAAAGAAGAGATTGTTGGCAGAGTTTAAAACATGCAAAGGAAGCGGAGCACTGACTGCTCAGAGAAAAATAAGTAGGTTTATTACAGAAGAACAAACTGTTATAGAACGTACAGAGAGAAAGCCTAAACTAACCAGTCTGACTGCTGTGAGAGGAACAAGGAGTGGGAAATCTCCAGAAGAGCCGCCAATCGGGAGACAGCGAGGAAAGAATTTGAAATTGTGGGCAGTCCCTAGCCTAGCTATGCTAACTACCAGTCCTTCAGCTGTCCCGCTGTAGGGTGATGTTCAGATCTTCTTCATAAGGCTGCACTACATACCTTGGATATCCCAACAGAAATTACATTGTATGAGCTGACTCTCTGATTGGCAGCTCTCATAACTTTTGGATTTCCTAGACCCAACCCTAATCCACGGAGTAACACTGACCCTGGGTCTCTATCTGCTCAAGTATTTTTTTTGGTTGCTGGATGTGCTATCACACAGAGCTTACGGGGGCCAGCTCAGTAAGAAAAACACATAGTTGGCATATTGAAAACCTCCGATTTGTCTCCAGTCGAGGTATTTCAGGTTTCAAAGCTGGCAAAATCTGAGACTTTAGACTCGTGGCCACTGAGGGTTTGATAACACGGAGCTAGATGCACCATCGTCCTGGTTGGGTCTAGCGTTACATCCTTAATCACGGAGAAGTTGACAGTCCTCTATGAAAACCAGCCACGGCCAGTATCTCCTGCCTGATGCATTGTGGGAATATCCTCTGGGGATCCAGAGATGCGAGCATCCCTGACTGCAAATCACCACCGTAATACAACCAGATTTAAAAGGCTATCTGAGCAATAAAGCTAACTAAACAGATGAGATCATTGGATCAGTGCAGAATGATTTACCAGTTGGGACATAAAAGAAATGAAACGTTTTCCAATTGTTAGGCGGGTAAGTACCGGGCAGGGGTGGGCAGGCAATGTACGTAAGGGGGACGCCAGCACAGCAACCAGGATCTGAGCACTGAAAGAACTTCCCCACCCTGCAGGATGGCAGGATTGCTGCATTTGGCTTGTCCCAAGCCTTAAAAAAAAATAGACATAAAGGCCAAAATGATCAATTACTGAATTTCTCTAACTGGTTAAACATTTGTGGCATCAAAGTAAGTAGGATGTGTTTAGAGGGACCAGCTGTGTTAATCTTCAGCAGCAGAGCAAAACAGGAGACTAGCAGAGCAAAAGGGGACGCCTACAGGAACCCAAAGTGGCTGACATCACTCTTCTCTCCTCCAGTTTGAGAGCCAGTTTGGTGTAGTGGTTAGGAACACAGACTCTAATGTGGGAGGACCGCGTTTGATTCCCTACTCCTCCACATGCAGCTGCTGGTGTGACCTTGGGTCAGTTACAAGTTCCTTCAGAGCTGGTCTCTCACGAGCAGTTCTCGAAAGAGCTCTCTCGGCCCCACCTACCTCACAGGGGGTCTCCTGTGGGGAGGGGAGGGGAAAGGGATTCTAAGCCGCTCTGAGACTCCTTCGGGTAGTAAAGGGCAGGGTATACATCCAACCTCTTCTCCTCTTCTTCATTTTATCCTCACAACAATCCAGTAAGGTAGGTAGGTTGAGAGTGTCTGACTGGCCCAAGGTCACCCAGCAAACCTCCACTGCAGAGTGGGGATTCGAACCTGGGCCTCCCAGATCCTAGTCTGACACTTTAACCACTAGACCACGCTGGCTCTCCTTAAAGACTCATGACATTTAAGCCTGCATTAAAAATAAAGCTTGGGAGGAGTTTTTGGCAGCCTCTAAGGTGCCACTAAGGTAAAGGTAAAGGTTCCCTTGCTCGAAAGCCAGTCGAATCCGACTCTAGGGTTGCAGTGCTCATCTCCATTTCAAAGCCGAAGAGCCAGCACTGTCCGAAGACGTTTCCATGGTCATGTGGCTGGCATGACTAAACATCAAGGTGCACGGAACGCTGTTACCTTCCCACCAAAGTGGTCCCTATTTATCTACTTGCAATTTCTTGCTTGCGAACTGTTAGGTTGGCAGGAGCTGGAACTAGAGACGGGAGACTCGGTCATGCAGCAACCTGGGTCTCGAACTGCTGAACTACTGACCTTCCACAGCCTGCAGTTCACCGTCTTAACCACTTGAGCCACCGCAGCTCCTAAGGTGCCACTACTGGGCTTCTATTTTGTTAAGTGAAACTCAGTTCAGGAATCTATGAAGCTGCCATATTCCAAGTCAGATCATTAATCCAAACAACTCAGTAAAGGCTATTGGGACAGGCGGCAGGACTCCAGGGTCCCAGGAAGAATAAGGCTTTCCCAAGGGACTGCTATCTGAAATGTTTGAAATGGAGATGTCGAGATCTGAACCCAGGACTTCCTGCACACAAGACGCAGGCACTCTACCCCAGAATTACAAGTGCCAGAGGAGGAGGAGGAGAGGAGGAGAAAATGCACAACTTCACCTACACCCTCCAGACTAACATTCACTCAAAAATATTCTCACTGTTTTTACAAACAGGCATAGTAGAAATCCATAAATGGATCCATTATCAGCCACACAACCGCACAACAGTACAGAGAGCAGTCGACCTTTGATTGCCACTCTTTGCTGACACTTTACATTAAAACCTCAAGGCAAATAAGCTGCCTTATACCGAATCAGATCTTTGGTCCATCAGGGTCAGTATTGTCCACTCAGACCGGCAACGCCTCTCCAGGGTCTCAGGCTGAGGTCTTTCTCAGCACCTACTGCCTGGTCCATTTAACTGGAGATGCCAGGGACTGAACCTGCGACCTTCTGCATGCCAAGCAGATGCTCTGCCACCGAGCCACTGCCCCATCCACCTTGGTCTTTGGTGCTATAATTTGAGCCTTAAATTGTTTTTAAAGAAAGCATCCCACACATGATTTGAGAGCAGGTGCTGCCTCTTAAATGGGATTGGTTATCCAGAGGATGAGGCAGGATAATCCGGTCAGGTGGAGGGTTTTTATTGACTGACTGATTGATTTGATTTATTCCCCGCCCTCCCCGCCGAAGCAGGCTTAGGACAGCTTACACAAAAATTTAAAATTTATATATTAATGGTTCTTTGACCAGTGGTCCAGGAGGGGATTCAGCCGCCAGAATTGTAATGTATTTAGAGATATGCACACCACTTTTGCTCAGTCTAGCCCAATCCCATCAGATCTTGGAAGCTCAGCGGTGTCAGCTCTAGTTAGTACTTGGATGGGAGGCCACCAAGGAAGTCCACGGTTGCTACGCAGAGGCAGGCAGTGGCAAACCACCTCTGCCTCTTGCCCTGACCCGGATGGCCCAGGCTAGTGCAATCTCATCAGATCTCAGAAGCTAAGCCGGGTCACCCCTGGTTACTACTTGGATGGGAGACCGCCGAGGAAAGCCAGGGTTGCTACGCAGAGGCAGGCAATGGCAAACCACCTCTGCCTCTTGCCCTGACCCGGATGGCCCAGGCTAGTGCAATCTCACCAGATCTCAGAAGCTAAGCAGGGTCACCCCTGGTTACTCCTTGGATGGGAGGCCGCCGAGGAAAGCCAGGGTTGCTACGCAGAGGCAGGCAATGGCAAACCACCTCTTGTTTGATTCTTAACAGGAATACCCTATGGGGGGTCACCATACGTCGGCTGCAACATGATGGCCCTTTCCCCCACCCCTTTACCTTTTATTGTTGGTCTTAAAGGTGCCACTGGACTCAAACTTCGCTCTGTGCCAGTGACACTCAGTGAGTTTCATGGCAGTGTTGAGGAATCGCACTCGGGTCTCCCCGGTCCAGCGGGACCCTCTAATTCGTTCCGTGTTTCCAGGGCCCATAATCAAAAGTTTCATGTGCTGTCTAGCTACTAAATGGACCACGACGAAAGCAGAGAAAATTCCGACAGCGGATCATCTGTCATGGACTGGCTCGGGAAAGTTTTGTTTTGTTACCAAAATAGACATGCTAATGGGCTTCACGCATCCTCCAAAAAGAAATGGAAACTGGAAGGATTTATGGCCGAGATGGTTACACTTTGTGAAACGCTGCAATAATTATTGTGGGCCTTTTCAATTAGAGGGAGAGCTAGAGGGGGGGGCCGAGGCAGAGCATCTGCTTTGCATGCAGAAGGTCTTTGTTCAAGCCCGGTAGTCTCCAGATGAAACAGTACTAAGAGGATCCTTTTCCTGAGAGCTTTTGCCAGTCACTGTCGACTGTGCTGGGCGAGATTACGGTAGCCAGCTCCCACAGTGGAGGCAGGGGGTCTCTCGACCCCCACCACGGATCAGCTGGCCAGCAGGGAGACTTTCCAAGAGAGAAAGGAAGGCCCAGGCCATGTCGCAGGTGATGTAGTGATGTCACTTCCTGCATGCACAGGAAGTGACGTTATCACACAAGTGACGTCCAGGGGACACTCTGGTATTTGGGCAAAAAGTCTACGGTAGAAGTCATTTTTACAATGGAGGTTTTGCCCACATACCAGAGTGTTGCTGAGATGGCATGGCTTGATGATGTCACTTCCTGTGCATGCCGGAAGTGGCATCTCCACGTTGCCTGGGCCTTCCTCTTTCTCCAAGTAAGCCCCCCCCACACATCCCCCCCAGGAGGGACCTGGCAACCCAAGGTGAGCGAGACCAGTGTTCTGATCTAGTACAAGACAGCACCAGGCAATATTTCATTTATTTACTCCCTTCACTGATAGACCACCGTCCCTCACTGAGACTCAAGATGGACGGCAAAATTTCAGTACACAATTCAGACAGCAAAAGCAGGGATCAGTACTTGGTCTGATGCTTTTTAACTTGTTCATTAATGATTTGGAGTTGGGAGTAAGCAGTGAAGTGGCTACATTTGCAGATGATACGAAGAGGTTCAGGGTGGTGAAAACCAGGGAGGATTGTGAGGCACTCCAAAGGGAACTGTCGAGGATGGGCGAGTGGGCATCAACGGGCAAATGGGGTTCAATGTGGCCAAGTGCAAGGTGATGCACATCGGAACAAAAATCCTAACTATAAATACGCTTGGATGGAGTGCGAACTGGCAGAGACTGAACAAGAGAGAGATCTTGGAGTTGTAGTAGATAACTCACTGAAAATGTCGAGACAGTGTGCGACTGCAATAAAAAAGGCCAATGCTATGCTGGGGATTATTAGGAAGGGTATTGAAAACAGATCAGCCAGTATCATAATGCCCCTATATAAATCAATGGTGCGATCCCATTTGGAATACTGTGTACAGTTCTGGTCACCACACCTTAAAAAGGATATTATAGCTTTGGAAAAAGTGCAAAAGAGGGCAACTAGAATGATAAAAGGGTTGGAGAACTTTCCCTATGAGGAAAGGTTGAGGCGCTTGGGGCTCTTTAGCTTGGAGATACGACGTCTGAGGGGTGACATGATTGAGGTTTATAAGATTGTGCATGGGATAAAGCAGGTAGAGAAAGAGGTACTTTTCTCCCTTTCTCACAATTGGTAAGAAATGGAGTCTTTCGAGATCAAAAATCTGCCATTTATTCCAGCTATACCACTGAAAGGACGTTTTCCCAAAGATTACCCAAAATGGCCCACAGAACAATTGCATTGACAATAAAACAAAAAATAGGCACTAAAATCCCAAACAATGGGGTTAGGGTTGCCAGACCCCCCAGTCAGGGTGGGAGTTCCTCCGATTTTGGGGGCTCCAATCCGCCACCGGCCAGCTGGCTGTCAGGGAAGCCACACACCCAAACGGCACCCTCCCACATCTACATCAGAAGCGACATCATCACCCTGTGCCCCTTGCACAGCATCGCTGTAGCATTTTGGCCAAAACTCTACAGACCCGGGAGCCCCCGCTAAAAGCCAGGTAAGAACTGGCACCCCTACTCTGTTTTGGCATTTTGTAAAATGATAGGGCAGTGGCAGGGTGGGCTGATCACGCAGGGTTACCAATCTCCAGGTGGAGATCTCCTGGAATTACAATTAATCCCCAGCCTACAGAAACCAGTCCCCCTGGAGAAAATGGCCACTTGGGGGAGTGGACTCTGTGGCATTATACCCTGCTGAGGTCCCTCCCCTCCCCAAACCCCACCCTCCACAGGCTCCACCCCCCCCAAACTCCAGGAATTTCCCAACCCAGAGATAGCAACCCTACCACCTTGAGTCGCCAATCTCAAGGTGGGGGCTGGAGTTCTCTAGGGCTCACAACTGATCTCCAAACTAGAGATCCGTTCCCCAGGAGGAAATTGCATCTTCAGAGGGCAAACACTGTGGTATATGATAAATTCTAGGTGAAGAAGAACATGCCATTGAGTTACACCTGACACCCATGGTGACACGGGGCATTCGAGGTGTGAGATGAGCAGAGGTGGTTTGCCGTTGATTCTCTGCAAAAACCCTTCCCAAATTCTCCCTTCCGCAGACCCTGTCCTCCCCAAATCTTCAGGAATTCCCCAGGCCAGATTGGGCCACCCCATGACCACCTCAATCCAAAAGACAAGGAGCTGCTACCAAGACATGCCCATCGAGTAAAAGCCAACTTACGGCAAACCCCATGAGGCTTTCAAGACAAGAGATGGACCGAGGTGGTTCGCCACTGTCTGCCTCTGCACAGTGACCCTGGACTTCCTTGGTGGTCCAGGGCTCTTTTTGTAGAAAAAGCCCAGCAGGAACTCATTAGCATAATAGGCCACACCCAACAGCAGGAAGTCATTAGCATATTAGGCCACACCCCTGACAGCACAGCTCATTAGCACATTAGGCTGCACCCCCATGTTACCAGAAGTGTGGTTATCCAGCCACACCCACCTTTTGCTTGTTATTCTGTTTACCTTGTTTGTTGTCAAAACCCAGGGCCTTTTTTTTTGTAGCAGGAACTCCTTTGCATGTTAGGCCACACACCCCTAATGTAGCCAATCCTAATTAGTTTCTGCTGTTGGGTGTGGCCTATTATGCTAATGAGCTCCTGCTGGGCGTGGCCAACTTGGGAGCCAGCCGGAACTCCGTTCCTGTGCGTTCCTGCCCAAAAATAGCCCTGGTGATCCCCCATCCAAGTATCAACCAGGGCCGACGCTGCTTAGCTTCCAAGACTTGACAAGATTGGGTAGCCTGGGCTATCGAGGCCAGGGCAGACAAACAGAGGTGGCTTGACACTGCCTGCCTCTGTATAGCAACCCTGGGCTTCATTGGTGGCCTCCTATCCAAGCACTAAGCATGTCCGAACCTGCTTAGCTTCCGAGATCTGACAAAATCAGGACATCCAGGCTATAATTTGCAATACTGTAATGTTAATTGTAATATAACGGAGTAAGATAGGAGGCAATGAAAACAGACCAGAGCGTAGCTCCATTACAAACATAAATTAGTTCCAATTTGGTTTTAAATTGACATGACTTTCACTAAGGAACCCTGGGAAATGTTGTTTTGTGAGTGGCAGGAATGAGTCTTCCCTCCTTAAGGGAATTAGAAACCCCAGAATTTCTTTGTGGAAACCTTACAGCTGAAGCAGAAACAGGGCCCAAGTCTCTTTCTGTCAGTCTGAGGACGTTACAATACAAATCTTCCTAGCCGAGATTTACTCAGATATGACTGCCTGGAAACGCTCGTGGAAGATTTTACCGGTTCCCTGTCTCCACTCGGCAAAGCCCCGCTTCCAAAAACCCAGCTGCCGCGATTCATTTACTTGTCTAAAAAATTGATACACGGCCTCTCCGCAGGCCCGTCTGAGGTAGCTCGCAAAGGAAAAACAATACAGTAAACCCGTTTATAAGAGTATCAATATTGAAACGAGCCAAGACCCTGCCAAGGGCAGACAAACAACATTCCAGCAGGCTTAAAATGAAACAGCCCTCAGGCTAGAAGACCATAAAGAAAGCTTTGAAAACACGGGAGCCCTCAGGTAAAAGGCTGGGTAGAGAGAAGGGTTTGGGCCCGGAACTGAAAACGACAGCAATGGAACGCCCGCAGTCATCCCCTAGCTTTATTCTCTGATGAGTTATGCCTGCCGGCGTGGTGAAGCGGTTAAAGTGTCAGACTCGGATCTGGGAATTCCAGGTTCAAATCTCCACCCCGCCATGGAAGCTTGCCGGGTGACAGACAAGTCTCAAAGGAGGCGGGGCATTCCAGAGGTGTGGGGGCCACCACTGAAAAAGCCCTGTCTCCGGCCCCACTCATAATCAGGGCTGGCAGTCTCCAGGTGATGTCTGGAGATCTCTTGGAATTACAACTTCCGAAAAGCCCTCCCTCCCTAGGCTCCACCCCCGAAATCTCCAAGTATTTCCCAGCCCAAAGTTGGCAGCCCGACTTAAAATCCTTGTCCTCTGCTTACAGGCTTGCCAGATCTGGGCTGTGAAATAACTGGAGATTTTGAGGGTGGAGCTTGAGGAGGGCGGGGTTTGGGGAGGGACTCCATTGAGCCCGCCTTCCAAAGCAGCCATTTTCTCCAGGGGAATTGATCTCAGTCGCCTGGAGATCGGTTGTAATTCGCAGGAGATTTCCAGACAATCACCTGGATGCTAGGTATGCGGTTCTGCAAACAGCCTGTAGCTGTGGCTAGGGTTGCCAACTCCCACTTGGGAAAAACCTGGAGATTTGGGGGGGTATGGAACCTGGGGAAGGCAGGGTTTAGAAAAGGGGAGACCTCGGCAGGGTATAATGCCATAGAGTTGTCGTCCCCGTCCAAAGCAGCCATTTTCTCCAGGGGAACTGATCTCCCGTTGTCTAGGAGATCTCAAGATCCCAACTGGAGGTTGGAAACGCTGGCTATACTTTTGCATGTACACATCCGTGTATTTGTGTATGCATGTGTACCTTAGAACTGTTTACATTGAATCACTGGATTAACCAGATGAAACTCGAAAGAAATATTCAGACTTGTTTTCCTTCAAAGAAGTCGGCAGCGCTGTAATGGATCCCATTTTTTAAAAAAAATTCTACCCTTCCTCCAAAGGGCTTGGGCAGAATTCATGGCTCTTGCCCTCCTCTGTTTTATCATCACAACAACCTGGATGGGTAGTTTTGGCTGAGGCATACAGACAAGCCCAAGGTCTAGGGCAAGGCTGTGGCTCAGCGGTTGAGTATCTGCTTGGCATGCGGAAGGTCCCAGGTTCAATCCCCGGCATCTCCAGTTAAAAGGACCAGGCAGCTGGTGATGGGAAAGACCTCCGCTCGAGTAGACAATACTGACTTCGATGGACCACAGGCCTGTTTCAGTGTTCACGTGTTCATGTGTCTGCTCTTAAGCTTCTCATCCAACAGGGGGATCTGAACTGATAAGAATGTAAGAAGAGCCCTGCTGGATCAGACCCATGGTCCATGTAGTCCAACTCTGCATTTCACACAGTGGCCATCCAATAATAATAATTACCATATGCCAATGGGTGTCATAAAGGAGCTGCGGTGGCTCAAGTGGTTAAGACGCTGAACTGCAGGCTGTGGAAGGACAGTAGTTCAGCAGTTCGAGACCCTAGTGTGCCACATGATGGAGTGAGCTCCCGTCTTTAGTTCCAGCTCCTGCCAACCTAGCAGTTCGAAAGCAAGAAATTGCAAGTAGATAAATAGGTACCACTTCGGTGGGAAGGTAACAGCGTTCCGTGCGCCTTGGTGTTTAGTCATGCCGGCCACACGGCCACGGAAATGTCTTCGGACAGCGCTGGCTCTTCGGCTTTGAAATGGAGATGAGCACTGCAACCCTAGAGTCGGACTCGACTGGCTTTCGAGCAAGGGAACCTTTACCTTTAATGGGTGTCATATAGCCAGGAGACCCGGAGATTGTCTGGCAGCCTAAAACTCTACCTTTTTGTGTGGCAAGCTAGGTTTATTTTTGGGACTGAGAGAATTGTGACTGGCCCAAGGCCACCCAGCTGGCTTCGAGTGGAGAAGTGGGGAATCAAACCCGGTTCTCCAGATCAGAGTCCGTTGCTCTTAACCACAACACAAAACTGGCTCTCAATGGCCATCCAATTGCCCTGTAGGGCGGGGCACTGGTATTCAGAGGTTGACTGCCCCTGGATACGGAGGTTTGCTTTAACCATGGTTAGCCACCATAGATGGATGATGGATCTATTTCCCTTTTAAAGCCATTTGTGCTTCAGTTGTATACCCATCTATGGTATTAAGAAAACA
This sequence comes from Gekko japonicus, assembly GCF_001447785.1. Lineage (NCBI taxonomy): Eukaryota > Metazoa > Chordata > Lepidosauria > Squamata > Gekkonidae > Gekko > Gekko japonicus. Next base: position 318,100 of record NW_015171558.1, read on the forward strand.
GAATTACAGGATTTGATCTAGAATCAATATTTGGTGGCAGGGACTATGAAAGGAAGAGATACTGCCCGTCTGAGGCAGAGCAATTTTGAGGAGAGCCGAACCCTTCTGAGCCCATTGAAGTGAATGGGCTTAGATTACTATAACTAACCCACACAACTAATAGCACTGACAGATGAGTGTGCATCTGGCTCAGTATAAAACACCCCAATGCATTCTTACTAGAGTTACAAACTCTTAGCGATCTCAGGGTTGCCAGGTGCGATTGTCACACTGGTGGGGGGGGCTTGGGGGACGGTCTGGGAGTGGGCGGCAACGTCCCTGAAGTGATGACATCACACGAAAGTGATGTCATCACATTGGTGACGTTGGGGGCAACACTCTGCCTTTTGGGCAAACTCTATGGTTAGAATTGGGCTCAAACCATAGAGTTTTGCCCAAAAAGCAGAGCATCGCCACACGACACGCTGTTCAGGGGTGGGGGTTCCCCTGGCCAGTGGCGGGCAGAAGCCTTGAAAATCGGGAGATCCCTGCCCAGACCAAACGTCTGGGAAGTGGGAACCCTAGATCTCATGGAATTACAACTGAACCGTAAAGACGAATAAATAAAACTGACCTCCAGTTCCCCTGAAGAAAATAGCTACTTTGGAGGGAGGACTCTATGGCGTTATACCACACTGAGGTTCCCTCCCCAAACCCTACACACCACCAGTGTTCCCTCTAAGCTGAGTTAGTGTGAGCTAGCTCACAGTTCTTTAGCCTCCGGCTCACACATTTTTGTCCTAGCTCAGGAAGGAGGGCTCCAGAGCAAGCTAATTTATGCAGCTGCCAAATCGCTCACTCACAACTTTAATGTCAGTAACTCGCAAAATAGAACTTTTGCTCACAAGACTCCACAGCTTAGAGGGAGCGCGGCACACCATCCCCAAATCTCCAGGAATTCCCCACCCAGAGTTAGCAACCCTCGTTCCGAACAATTCCTGCACAGCTTTTCGAATTCCTGCATCGAAGTTCTACGCTCTCGTTTCTACTCTAGATCGAATCCTGCCATTTGGGGTTTTCTTTTCTTTGAAAGCAGGACGGTTTTAAATATAATCATAGCCTCCATAAGAGCCACAGGGAATAGCATGGACAGCAAATCCGTAGGAGGTGTCTCAAGGGAGAGGTGCTCTGGGCTTTGGGTGCAGCATCTGCCCACTGGAAATAAATCTTGTGGTTGCGGAGGAAGGCAAAAGATGGAGCGCCGGATCTTAACAACCGGGCAATTTGTTATCGCTAGGAAATCTGGACCTCATTCCCCAGGCGCCCAGTCCCTCCGGAGACCGTTACATTTGTTGGAAAATGCCTCCTGACAGGTCTGCGCTTCACTGAAAGCTCTGGGCTGTGCTCTCCAGAGGTGCCAATAGCCCTGAGTGAAGACTGTCAAATCCACATCCAGGCGACACATCTGGAGAAACCACAAAGTGTCGGCGCACATCAAGTGTTATAAATAGGACCACAAATTCCCACACTGCTCTCATTTGATACCCTAAGTTCTGAGCATGCAGTAAGAATATAAGAACACCAGAAGAGCTCTGCTGGATCAGACCAGTGGTCCATCTAGCCCAGCATCTTGTTTCACACAGTGGCCAACCAGTTCCTCTGGAGGGCCAACAATAGGGCAGAGAGGCCGAGGCCTTCATAAGAACATCAGAAGAGTTCTGCTGGATTAGACCAGTGGTCCATCTAGCCCAGCATCTTGTTTCACACAGTGGCCAACCAGTTCCTCTGGAGGGCCAACAATAGGGCAGAGAGGCCGAGGCCTTCATAAGAACATCAGAAGAGTTCTGCTGGATTAGACCAGTGGTCCATCTAGCCCAGCATCTTGTTTCACACAGTGGCCAACCAGTTCCTCTGGAGGGCCAACAATAGGGCAGAGAGGCCGAGGCCTTCATAAGAACATCAGAAGAGTTCTGCTGGATTAGACCAGTGGTCCATCTAGCCCAGCATCTTGTTTCACACAGTGGCCAACCAGTTCCTCTGGAGGGCCAACAATAGGGCAGAGAGGCCGAGGCCTTCATAAGAACATCAGAAGAGTTCTGCTGGATTAGACCAGTGGTCCATCTAGCCCAGCATCTTGTTTCACACAGTGGCCAACCAGTTCCTCTGGAGGGCCAACAATAGGGCAGAGAGGCCGAGGCCTTCATAAGAACATCAGAAGAGTTCTGCTGGATTAGACCAGTGGTCCATCTAGCCCAGCATCTTGTTTCACACAGTGGCCAACCAGTTCCTCTGGAGGGCCAGCAACAGGGCACAGAGGCCGAGGCCTTCCCCTGATGTTGCCTCGTGGCACTGGTATTCAGAGGTTGACTGCCTCTGAATGTGGAGGTTCCCCCTCAGTCACCATGGCTAGCAGCCGTTCATAGACCTACCCTCCACGAACCTATCCAATCCCCTTTTAAAGCTGCCTGTTCCCGTGGCCACCACCACATCCTCTGGCAGCGAATCCCACATTTTAACCACCCTCTATGCAAAGTAGTATCTCCTTCTGTCCATCCCAAACCTACTGCCCATCAGCTCCACCAGATGCCCTCGAGTTCTAGCATTTTGGGAGAGGGAGAAAAATTTCTCTTGGTCAACTCTCTCCTCCCCGCGCACAATTTCATAAACCTCTCTCGTGTCCCCCCCCTTAGCTGTCTCTTTTCTAAACAGAAAAGTCCCAGACTCTTCAGCCTGTCCTCCTAGGGAAGGTGCTGCAACCCCCGAATCATCCCGGTTGCCCTCCTCTGTGCCTCCTCCAGCTCATCAATGTCCTTTCTGAGAAACACAAATTTGGTGTATGTACTGTAGCTCAAGTGGTTAAGATGCTGAACTGCAGGCTGTGGAAGGTCAGTAGTTCAGCAGTTCGAGACCCGAGTGTGCCGCATGACGGAGTGAGCCCCCGTCTCTAGTTCCAGCTCCTGCCAACCTAGCAGTTCGAAAGCAAGACATTGCAAGTAGATGAATAGGTACCACTTCGGTGGGAAGGTAACAGCATTCTGTGCGCCTCGGTGTTTAGTCATGCCGGCCACATGACCATGGAAACGTCTTCGGACAGCGCTGGCGCTTCAGCTTGGAAACGGAGATGAGCACCGCAACCCTAGAGTCGGATTCGACTGGCTTTCGAGCAAGGGAACCTTTACCTTTACCTTACTGTAGGGTAGCCAACTCCACACTGGGCAATCCCTGGAGATGTTAGGGGTGGAGTCTGCGGAGGGCGGTGTTTGGGGAAAGGGAGTTCAGTAGGGTACGGGGATGCCAACCTCCAGCTGGCACCTGGAGATTTCCCACTATGACCATGGATCTCCAGATGACCAAGATCAGTTCCCCTGAAGGAAATGGCTGCTTTGGAGGGAGGACTCTATGGCCTTGTGCCCTGCTGAGATCCCAGCCCCTCCCCAAAGCCATCCCTCCCCAGGCTCCACCCCCAAGACCTCTAGGTAGTTCTCAACCTGGCCCCCAGCGGAATACTGAGTCAAGTTCAAGGTTTTGGTATTGACCCACAAGGCCTTGAGTGGTCAGGGACTGATGTCATTATGGGACTGTCTCCTCCGTCATGTCCCCAGAAGAGCATTACGCTCCTCAGATAACAACTTGCTGGATGTCCCAGGCTCTAAAGCACTCCGGCACTCCTCGACCAGGGCCAGGGCCTTTTCAGTCCTGGCCCCAACCTGGTGGAACTCTCTGCCAAATACCATCAGGGCCCCGTGGGACCTTATGCAATTCTGCAGGGTCTGTAAGGCAGAGATGTTCCACCAGGCCCTTGGCTGAGGACAGCGATGGTCTCCATCGTAGCTGGCATCAGTGTTCCCTCTAAGCTGAGTTAGTGTGAGCCGGCTCACAGTTCTTTAGCCTCCAGCTCACACATTTCTGTCGTAGCTCGGGAAGGAGGGCTCCAGAGCAAACTAGTTTATGCAGCAGCCCAATTGCTCACTTACAACTTTAATGCCAGTAGCTCACCAAGTAGAATTTCTGCTCACAGGACTCCACAGCTTACAGGGAGCATTGGCTGGCACCCTTTCTGCTCCAGCGACTTTTGAGTCTCGCCCTCCTCACCCCTGCCTGTAAAGCAGCCAGCAGTCCGAAGTGGGACCAGTTAATACACGCCATCTTCTCATTTGAAATATGTTACTAATGTTTTAATTGTTCTGTCTCAATGTTTTTATGAAGGACGTACATCGCCCAGAGCCCTGCCTTGCAGGGACCGAGCGATTAACTAACTAACTAACTAACTAAATAAATAAATAAATAAATAAAAACCTAGAGGTGGCCACCCTAATAGAAGAAAATGGAGAGAGAGAAGAGATTGGATTTATACCCCGCCCTTCACTCGGAGACTCAGAGCAGCTTACAATCTCCCTTCCCCTTCTCCTCCCCACAACAGACACCCTGTGAGGTAGGCAAGGCTGAGAGAGCTCTTTCAGGAACTGCTCTTTTTCAAGGACAGCTCTTGTCAGAACTATGGCTTGCCCAAGGTCATCCAGCAGCTGCATGCGGAGGAGTGGGGAATCAAACCCGGTTCTCCCAGATTGGAGTCCGCACACTTAACCACTACACCAAACTGGCTCTCTAGTAGGGTATAATGCTGTACAGTCCACAGCAGCCCTTTCCTCCAGGAGAAGCCACGCGTGTCATCCAGAGTTCAGTTATAATTCTGAACGCTCTCCAGCCTTCATCCTGGGTCTGGCAACCCTAATGCATTGTTGAATGCCATCAACCGCACAAGTCCCGGAAGCAGCGCAAACGGAGCCAGCTTAAAACAATGCACAATCTGATCATTGGGACGTTTATAAGTTCAGTCAGCCAACAGATTGTGAGCGCACACCGAGGGCGCCTTCCCAGCTGGGCGTCACGCCGAACATCGTCTACTGCCCAGACTCAAAACAGCTCAAAGAGATTGCATGTTTTAAGAAGCGCAAACAGATCGTCAATGTGATTTATGGGGTGCGAGGCTCGAGATAAACTGGTCACTGCGTGCAAGAGACCGTCAGTTCTCAAACAGGTTATTTGCAATTACAACAACAAAATCAAATCACTGCTAATCCATTGCGTGCACCAAATGGCAGATCATACACAGAGATCATTTCAGGGGGGGGGATCGCGGGGGATCGCAGTTCCCCCGGGTGAGGTACGGGGGGCGGGGCACATGACGAAGCCCCACCCCCTGCTTCCGGCTGCCCCGCTTCCGGCCCTCATTCAGCCAGGAGGAGGCAGGAGAAGAGGGAGGGTAAGTTGCTTCCTCCCTGCCTCTCCCCACCCCTGTCTGCCTGGGGCCAGGGAGGGCCTTCGCGGGGCTTCCTTGCACTCCCGCCGGCCTTGCAGGTCCACCGCCGGGCCCCTCATGGGGCTTGGCAGTGGAGCTGCAAGTCCGGCAGTGGTGGCCGGGACTGCTGGGGGTGGTGTGTGTGGCCTTATGACACACTTCCGGTGATGTCAGGGGGTGTGGCATATGCTAATGAGTTATGCTAATGAGTTCCCCTAGCTCTTTTTCTACGAAACGACCCCTGATCATACACCATTCCACCATAGCTTTTAAGCTGAGCCTTTCTTTGCACATATGGGTTTCCAGGTTTCACATCAACAAGTGAAAGAAGGCAGCGATATGGGAATAACAATGGAGAGATGCCCGGCTCATGCCCTAGCAGTGGTAGGTATGAGGAAATTGCCTGTACAGAAGTGCCAAAGCAAGAAAAGTTTTTCAGGGTTTTTGAAACCACGGGTTACAGCAGCACAGACTACAACATATTCTAGCAACATACCGAAAATCACGGATTCTATTGAACCTGCCCCTGACCTGGGATCCATCTGACCTCACCCTAGCTGGTGGTGGAAAGTGCACTGAATTCAGAGCCAACTTACGTGGGGCCCCGTAGTTTTTCAAGGAAAGGGATGAGCAAAGATGGTTTGCCACTGCCTGCCTCTGCATAGCAACCCTGGACTTCCTTGGTGTTCTCCCATCCAAATACTAACCAGGGCCAACTCTGCTTAGCTTCTGAGACCTTATAAGACTGGGCTAGCCTGGGCCATCGAGGTCAGGGCAAGAGGAACAGAGGTGGTTGGCATTGCCTGCCTCTGCATAGCAACCCTGGACTTCCTCGGTGGTCTCCCATGCAAATACTAACCGGGGCCAACACTGCTTAGCTCCTGAGACCTTATAAGGCTGGGCTAGCCTGGCCCATCGAGGTCAGGGCAAGAGAGGAACAGAGGTGGTTTGCCATTGCCTGCCTCTGCATAGCAACCCTGGACTTCCTCGGTGGTCTCCCATGCAAATACTAACCGGGGCCAACACTGCTTAGCTCCTGAGACCTTATAAGGCTGGGCTAGCCTGGCCCATCGAGGTCAGGGCAAGAGAGGAACAGAGGTGGTTTGCCATTGCCTGCCTCTGCATAGCAACCCTGGACTTCCTCGGTGGTCTCCCATGCAAATACTAACCAGGGCCAACACTGCTTAGCTCCTGAGACCTTATAAGACTGGGCTAGCCTGGGCCATCGAGGTCAGGGCAAGAGAGGAACAGAGGTGGTCTGCCATTGCCTGCCTCTGCATAGCAACCCTGGACTTCCTCGGTGGTCTCCCATCCAAATACTAACCGGGGCCAACACTGCTTAGCTCCTGAGACCTTATAAGGCTGGGCTAGCCTGGCCCATCGAGGTCAGGGCAAGAGAGGAACAGAGGTGGTTGGCATTGCCTGCCTCTGCATAGCAACCCTGGACTTCCTCGTTGGTCTCCCATCCAAATACTAACCGGGGCCGACCCTGCTTAGCTTCCGAGATCTTATAAGATCGGGCTAGCCTGGCCCATCGAGGTCAGAGCCATATTACCTACACCTGTTTTTTGGGGGGGGACCTGTTTCCAAATCAAACTGGAGCTTGGCTGGCTATTCATACATTCTTTGCTTTCCTTATCCTGTTGCTAACTCAATCTGCTTCTAAGGTGGGGTTGCCCGTTCTGTGGGAAACTCCTGGAGATTTGGGGTGAAGTCTAGGGAGGATAGGGACCTTAGCTGGGTACAATGCCATAGACTCCACCCTCCAAAGCAGCCATTTTGTCCTGGGGAACCAATCTCTGTTTTCTGGAGATCAGCTGTAAAAGAATGAGCTCTCCAGGCCCCACCTGGAGGCTGGCAACCCTATTCTAAGGGCTTGTCTATCCAGGGACAAGTCCACTCTTGTGACACCCAAACCACCAAGAGCTTCCGTTCTACAAGTAGAAGCAATGCCAAGCGACCACAGATGGAATTCACTGCTCCTGCCTCTCTGCACAACATACCCCTTACCCACAATGCTAAGAGACAGGCGATCTCTGCGAGTTTTGAAAAGCTGGACGATGTGGCCTGGGGAAACTGCGATGCATATGCACATCTCTTGGCTGCCAAGAGAACATCGTGTCCAAACAAGCTCTTGAAGGTGGAGATGTCATAACACAGACGCGACATTTTATCGTATGTGGTAGACGTGTAAGAAAGCAAGAAAGCATTGGTTAGAGACAGGGGTCATTTCCTGCAGGAGCACACAGGAGCGGAGCTCCGGCAGTAAAGAGCCCAGGGGGCGGACACATGCAACAAGCCCCACCCCCTGCTCCCAGCAGCCCTCAGTCAGAGCAAGAAGCAGCCAGGTAAGTTGCAGAGCTCCCCCTGGCCCCCCGGTCCAAAACAGTCCCAATGGTACCTTTAAGACCAAGGTTTATTCAGGTACAAGCTCTCCCTCCTTTGCGAGGACAGATCTGCACGTTTCCCTCCCCCCAATAGCTAGCAATCCAAAACAGTCCATTGGAGCCTGAGTGGTGGGTGTTGCCTTCTGACACACTTCCGGTGATGTCAGGGGGTGTGGCATATGCAAATAAGATATGCTAATGAGTTATGCTAATGAGCTCCTGCACTTCTTTTTCTATGAAATGACCCCTGGTTAGAGATATCTGAAGACATGCAAAAGACACTAAAACTTAAGTTTGCAAGGGATCCCAAAAGTATGCTACTAAATGTGCTGCCCAGCAACGTCCCAAGGACACATTCGTGAATTATTTAAGTATACGGTGACGGCGGCAAGAGTAATATTTGCAGCAGAACGGAAGGCAGAAAGATGCCCAGATCTGAAGGAATGGAAGCATACATTATATGAATATGTGATCATGGCAAAATTAACATCTTACATACATGATGAACAAAACCTATTGAGGCAGACTCAGCACGGTTTCTGTAAGGGAAGATCTTGTCTCACTAACCTCTTAGTGTTCTTTGAGGGGGTGAACAAACATGTGGACAAGGGGGATCCAATAGATATTATTTACCTTGACTTCCAGAAAGCTTTTGATAAAGTTCCTCATCAAAGGCTCCTAAGTAAGCTCAAAAATCATGGGATAGAAGGACAAGTCCTTTTATGGATCAAAAACTGGCTAGTTCATAGAAAACAGAGAGTGAGTGTAGGTGGGCAATTTTCTCAGTGGAGGGGGGTAAGCAGTGGGGTTCCACAGGGATCAGTACTTGGTCCACTGCTTTTTAACTTGTTCATTAATGATTTGGAGATGGGAGTAAGCAGTGAAGTGGCTAAATTTGCGGATGATACAAAGTTGTTCAAGGTGGTGAAAACCAGTGAGGATTGTGAGGCACTCCAAGGGGATCTGTCAAGGATGGGCGAGTGGGCGTCAACATGGCAAATGGGGTTCAATGTGGCCAAGTGCAAGGTGATGCACATTGGAGCCAAAAATCCTAAATATAAATACACATTGATGGGGTCTGAACTGGCAGAGACTGAGCAAGAGAGAGATCTTGGAGTTGTAGTGGATAACTCACTGAAAATGTCGAGACAGTGTGTGACTGCAATAAAGAAGGCCAATGCTATGCTGGGGATTATTAGGAAGGGTATTGAAAACAGATCAGCCAATATAATAATGCCCCTATATAAATCAATGGTGAGACCGACTTGATGGGCCTTTGGCCTGATCCAACATTGGCGTCTCTTATGTTCTTATGTTCTTATGATAAACCGGTTTCAGAATTCCAAGAAAAATGGAAAGCATTTTTTGATGACATAGCTGAGACCCAGGAACAAATGTAAGCCAAGACATAGATTAAGGAAAGTAAAGAGTGCGCTGACCTGGATGGCCCAGGCAAGCCCAATCTCCTCAGCTCTCAGAAGCTAAGCAGTGTCGACTCTGGCAAGTACTCGGATGGGAGACCTCCTTGGAATACCAGAGGCAGGAGCTGGGGGCAGGCTTTATTCAACCACCTCTCTGAATATCCCCCAGGCAGTCACCAGAGGTCGCCATGACTTCCAGGTGCACACACACACACACGAACGCACACTCGCACGCACAGTGTACATGGACATATTTTAAAAACACCAAAATAAAAAGACCAGTGGAAGAAAGAGTCAGGCAATACATGTCTGTGATAATAACTGGGAAAGACAGAATAAATAAAGATATTTAAATAAAGGCCAAAAAACAAGAGTATACACAAGAGTATATACAAGTGAGTTCTAAATAAGTATAAATCATTACATGACAGAGTTGATATACATGATTGTATGCAGGGGTCATTTCGTAGAAAAAGAGGTGCAGGAGCTCAATAGCGTAACTCATTAGCATAACTTATTTGCATCACCGGAAGTGTGTCAGAAGGCAACACCCACCACTCAGGCTCCACTGGACTGTTTTGGATGGCTAGCTATGGGGGGGGGGGCGCAGATCTGTCCTCGTAGAGGAGGGAGAGCTTGTACCTGAATAAACCTTGGTCTTAAAGGTGCCACTGGACTGTTTTGGACAGGGGGACTGGGGGGGGGCTCTGCAGCTTACCTGGCTGCTTCTTGCTCTGACTGAGGGTTGCTGGGAGCAGGGGGTGGGGCTTGTTGCATGTGCCCGCCCCCTGGGCTCTTTACTGCCGGAGCTCCGCTAATGTGCACTCCTGCAGGAAATGACCCCTGATTGTATGATGGTATGATTAGAGAGGACTATCTATGTATCTGAACAAAGTTTGAGTCCAGCGGCACCTTTAAGACCAACAAAGTTTTATTCACGGCATAAGCTTTCGTGTGCAAGCACACTGCGTCAGATACAGATGCTTCCAACTAACACGGCTAACCCACCTGAATCTATCTATATTTCACACATGATTTAGATCGTTGTAGACTGCAGTTTCTGTTTTGTCTTTGTGTTGCAAACTGATTATAAAAAATAATATAAAAACAAACAAGCAAGCTCTTAAAGGGAGGAAAGCACACCTGGGTGGTCCCCAAACTGCAATACAAAGAGGCCGGGGGAACCTCTGCAATACAAAGAGGCTGGGGGAACATCTGCAAGCCGAGAGCATCAGGGAGCACTGTGCATTTGCTCCCCAAAGGCCGTGGGGGCAGACAAGCCTTTCAGAAGCACACTTTTAGCACAATGATTTTCTACCACCGACACACTGCCAGAACATCTTTAGTAAGACCTGATGCTCTAGAAGAGACGTTTGCCATCCCATCTCTGCTCTGAAAAGCGCAACACGGGGAAATGTTTCAGCCAAATTACTTTGAGGCAAGGCGGATCATCGGCCGAGCAAAGAAACTAGCCTGCTCAGGGCCCAAGGAAGACACGGCCGTGAATTCGGTTCACCAGGAGTCCCCATAACCAACGTTTGGCTCTACTTGCAGCCTCCAATGCTCCCTCTAAGCTATGGAGTCCTGTGAGCAAAAGGTCTACTTTGTGAGTTGCTGGCATTAAGAAGAAGAAGATTGGATTTATACCCCACCCTTCACTACCCAAAGGTGTCTCAGAGCGGCTTACAAACCCCTTTCCCTTCCCCTCCCTACAACAGACACCCTGGGAGGTAGGTGGGGCTGAGAGAGCTCTTGAGAGAAACTGCTCTTTTTCAAGGACAGCTCTTATCAGAACTATGGCCTGCTCAAGGTCATCCAGCCAGGTGCAAGTGGAGGAGTGGGGAATCAAACCTGATTCTCCCAGATTAGAGTCCGCGCACCTAACCACTACACCAAACTGGCTCTCTTAAAGTTGTGAGTGAGCGATGTGGCTCCTGCATAAATTAGTTTGCTCTGGAGCCATCCTTCCTGAGCTAAGACACAAATGTGTGAGCCGGAGGCTAAAAAACTGTGAGCTGGCTTGCACTAGCTCAGTTTAGAGGGAACACTGCTTTGCAGCCAGTTTACAAAGACTACCGTTAAGGTTACACTCTAAAACAAAAATAGACATCCAGGTGTGGGGGGAACAATTACGCCCTCAGAAGTCTTTCCGCAGTGCTCACTGCCAGATTCGTGCAATGCTGACGGCACAACAAAACCCTGCCCAAACCTCTGCTTGGGACGCCGACAAAAGATGGTAGCAATCCTGCCAGGGAAGATCCCCTTCACTCACCCCCGGTAACGTCTTCTGCTCATGCAGCGCGCTCTGGGCCTTCAGTGCTGAATCCCTGGCACAGTACGTCAGAAAGGCACAGCCTGTGGGGAAAAAAGGAACATAATCATACACACACACGTAATTTATATGTAAACAGACTGCTAGGGTTGCCAGCCTCCAGGTGGGACCTGGGGATCCCCCTGGAATTACAGCTCATCTCCAGACCACAGAGATCAGTTCCACGGGAGAAAAGGGATGCTCTGGAGGGTAGACTCTGTGGCACTGTACCCCACTGAGGTCCCTGTCCTCCCCAGGCTCCACCCCCAAATCTCCAGGATAGGGATGCCAGCCTCCAGGTGGGACCTGGGGACCCCCCAGAATTACAGCTCATCTCCAGACCATGGAGATCAGTTCCCCTGGAGAAAAGGGATGCTTTGGAGGGTGGACTCTGTGCCACTGTACCCCACTGAGGTCCCTGCCCTCCCCAAGCTCCACCCCCAAATCTCCAGGAGTTTCCCAACCTGGATCTAGCAACTCTATCCCCCCAGTCTCCCGCCAGTGGCCAGGGGGAATCTGGTAGCCTTTCTAGTGGCACCCGCCAGGGGGCCGCCTGGTCCCAATCTCACCCTCATCTGCAGTGCGTGTTCCGAAGCAGGGAGAGGAGAGGCCTCCGCTGCTTCAGCACAACGGCAAGGACCATCTCCCTGGGACGCTGCCTCCGTCCTCAAAGCCGCCCATTGCTCCCGTGCCGCCCCTCGAGGAGCCGAGCATCTTTTCGGCCGGAGGTCAGCACACGGCCCAGTGGGGGATTCGGTTTAAGGCAACTGGTCCGGATTAGCAGGGCCTGGTTAATTGGAATCAGGAGAGCCGGGCAGACACAGCGGGATTAGTGCAGCAGCGCCCAGATTAGCCCATCAGACCTTTCTCCGACCACACTGCCCCTGGCTTAAGAGCCACTCCTCTTTTGGAGTGCTGGTCGGGCTATGGGAAATAAGACAGTTCTTCCTAGGGACTGCTTATGGGGTTGCCAACTTCCAGGCAGGGGCTGGAGGTCACCTAGAATCGCAACGGATCTCCAGACTACACAAATCGCTGTTTCATTTATTATTTATTCGTTGAAAATATTTATTCCACTTCTCCTGGAGAAAAGGGCTGCTTTGGAAAGGGGATTGCATGGCATTATACCCTACTGAGGTCCTAGAGATGCCAATCTCCAGGCGGGGGCCAGAGATCTCCCAGGATGACAACTGATCTCTAGAATGCAGAGATCAGTTCTCCCGGAGAAAAGGGCTGCTTCGGAGGGTGGACTGTATGGAATTACACCCTGCTGGCTGCTGAGGTTCCCCCCCCCTTCCAAACCCCGCCCTCTCCAAGCTCCACCCCCAAAATCTCTGAGTGTTTCTGAACCCGGGGTAGGCAACTCTTCACCTCTGGCAGTCTCTTACTGGCCTTCCTCCTCGTTTCTGATGGTGTTGGCTTATGTGTTTTTATTTTAATTATTTTTATCATTTTAGATGTTGTTTTAAAGGGTTCCAGTGTTTTTACATCCACCTCCCCGGGAACCCTGATCAGATGGAAAGGGAGCTATAAAAATGCTCTAAATAAATACACACATAGCAATTTACAATTCGAATGTCCGTGAGAAAGGCGGACTACGAAAACAGGAAATAAGGTTGCCGGCCTCCAGGTGGGGCCTGGAGATCTCCCGCTTTTACATCCAACCTCCACACTACAGAGATCAGTTCCCCTGGAGGAAATGGCTGCTTTGGGGGGTGGGGCTCCTGCACAAACTCCGCCCTCTCGAGGGTCCACTCCCCAAAATCTCCAGGTATTTCCCAACCCAGAGCTGGCCACCCTAACAGTAAAATTTTACCTCTTCTCCACTGGTGGCTGCCCAAGAGCCGAGATCACGCTTAAAACACTGTTTTGATCCAGAACGATTTCTTTTTCAAAGCCAGTCACAATGTTACCATTTTACTTCATTTATATCCTGCCTTTCTCCACAACGGAGACCCAAAGAGGCTTACATCATTCTCCTTGCCTACATTTTAGCCTCACAACAACCCTGTGAGGTAGGTTGGGCTTCACATGCGTGACTGGCCCAAGGTCACCCAGCAAGCTTCCACGACAGAGTGGGGATTCGAACCCCGGTCTCCCAGATACTAGGCAGACACTATAATCACTACAGTTGCACTCTCTCAACAAACAGCAACTCAGTCAGACAAGCTAGTAACAAACAGACTAGAAAGCCAACCATCAAGAATAGCAGCTGGGGGGGGGGGGAAATGACTAAGGAGCTAGGTTTTACAGCAACAGATTGGTGTGTTTAAACCCAGCTCAGCTGAAAACGGTTTGTTGTAGAAGGCTCCTGCTTTGTAGGGCAAAGGTTTTGCACTGGTGCCAATCCTTGGAGACAGTTTTCTCCCAGAGGGGTTAGTTTCTGCTGTAGGCAGTGTTCCCTCTAAGCTGAGTTAGTGTGAGATCGCTCACAGTTTTTTTAGCCTTCAGCTTACACATTTTTGTCTTCGCTCAGGAAGGATGGCTCCAGAGCAAACTAATTTATGCAGCAGCCAAATCGCTCGCTCACAACTGTAATGCCAGGAGCTCACAAAGTAGAATCTTTGCTCACAAGACTCCACAGCTTCGAGGGAACATTGGCTGTAGGAGCCTACTTGTAGGGATTATCATTGCAATGAACATACTGTAAGGACCTATGATTGTAAGTACTTACTTTTAAAATCTGGCCTTTTCTCCCAGCAGTTCCAAATCTCTCCCCCATTCTTTCCTCACAACAATCCTGCAAGGTAGGCTGGGCTGAGAGAACCGGCCTAAAACAGGGTTGCCAGCTTTCAGTTGGGAAATACCTGGAGATTTGGGGAGTGGAACCTGGAGATGGCAAAGTCTGGGGAAGGGAGAGACCTTAGCAAGTGAGGGATGCCAGCCTCCAGGTGGGGCCTGGGGATCCCCCGGAATTACAGCTCATCTCCAGACTACAGAGACCAGTTCCCCTGGAGGAAATGGCTGCTCTGGAGGGTGGACTCTATGGCACTGTACCCCACTGAGGTCCCTGCCCTCCCCAGGCTCCAAACTCAAATCTCCAAGACTTTTCCATCCTGGATCTGGCAACCCTACCTCACCATCTCCTGCTGGTAACCGGGAGGGACCTGGCTTCCCTAGGTTATAAAGGTCTAGATGCCACTTTCCAAAGCAGCCAGTTTCTCTTGGGGAACTGATCTTGATCATCTGGAGATGCAACAGAAGGAGATCTCCAGCTGCCACCTGGAGATTGGCAACTCTGGCCTAAAGCCACCCAGAGCGTTTCATGGACCCCAATTCTTCTCCAACCCCTTACCCACGACACTGTAGTATACTCTAACTCTCACACCTTCATCAAATGGGGCTTCCCCCCCCCCTCTGTACTACCTAGCTCTTTCTTACATCCTTCTCCCGCTCTCCTTCTGAGGAGCTCAAAGCAGCATACGTGGCTGCCCCTTTTTATCCACACAGCTGCCCTGCAAGGTAGGTTAAAACAAAAAGAAAGCCGCTGGTACAAGGTCACCCAGTGCACTTTCATAGCAGAAGAAGGGCTTGCATTCCGTTCCCCCTGATTCCACCCTAAATCAGTGACTCTCACCTGCATTCCCTTCCATCAGGAACGTTCTCCAGTCCAATAAAAAAAAAATCTGGCAGGAAGTCATGCCCTCTGACCTGGAAGCCCTCCCTTGTAGTTCCTGATAGGATCACTCATTGGTCAAGAAAAATGGTCTTGGCTCCAGTCATTTTTTAAAAAAATTAAAGGGGCAGCTTCTAGGCAAAACTACCAAGTTAGAAAGTATTGGTCTGTTTGATTATTTTTATTCAGGTCTCAGTCAGGATCAAGGCTTTGTATTCCTGATGCAGGAGTTAAATGACAGTGGCCAAGTTCTGGAAAGACCAGAGAGCCTCGGGGGGGACTAGATCCTTCCAAGGGCAAACCAGGACTGGCCCAAGAGAGAGAGAGACAGGCTGCTTGAGCTAGGGCAAGCTACCTGCTGGTCAGAACTTGAACCCAGGGTGCAGGGGCCAGAGATGGCAGCCAACAGACTCTGGAAAAGACCCTCCCCCCCCCAAAAAAAAACAGAGATGGAGATGGAATTGGGGGATGGGGTTGCCAGCTTCCAGGTGGTGGCTGGAGATCACCCACCAGGGCTCTTTTTGTAGAAAAAGCCCAGCAGGAACTCATTAGCATAACAGGCCACACCCAACAGCAGGAACTCATTAGCATATTGGGCCACACCCCTGACAGCGCAGCTCATTAGCACATTGGGTCGCACCCCCATGTTACCAGAAGTGTGGTCATCCAGCCACACCCACCTTTTGCTTCTTATTCTGTTTACCTTGTTTGTGGTCAAAACCCAGGGCCTTTTTTTTTGTAGCAGGAACTCCTTTGCATGTTAGGCCACACACGCCTACTGTAGCCAATCCTAATGAGTTTCTGCTGTTGGATGTGGCCTATTATGCTAATGAGTTCCTGCTGGGCGTGGCCAACTCGGGAGCCAGCCAGAACTCCGTTCCTGTGCGTTCCTGCCCAAAAATAGCCCTGTCGCCCACTATTACAATGGATCTCCAGGCAACTGAGACTATTTCACCTGTAGAAAATGGCTGCTTTGGAAGGTGAACTCTCTGGCATTATACTCCATTGAAGCCCCTCCCCTCCCCTCCCCAAACCCTGACCTTCTCAGGCTCCACCCCCAAAATCTCCAGGTATTTCCCAACCCACCCCCAGGTGGTTAAAGTAGTCAGAGATTACTCCAGCGTAAACACTTTGTTTTCCGTTATCTTAGACCAGACTAACCCTACTTAGGATCGTATGGTTAATTAGCAGTCTTTAAAGTACTGCAAGATTCCTTCCTGGTTTTGCTTCCACAGAAGAATGCTGTCAGGGCCGTAGCCGATGCTCCCTCTAAGCCGTGGAGTTTTGTGAGCAAAAATTCTACTTTGTGAGCTACTGGCATTAAAGTTGTGAGCGGGCGATTTGGCTGCTGCAGAAATCAGTTTGCCCGGGAGCCCTCCTTCCTGAGCTGAGACAAAAAAGTGTGAGCCGGAGGCTAAAAAACTGTGAGTTAGCTCACACTAACTCAGCTTAGAGGGAACACTAGCCTGGATTTTTTTTTTTACTTCAGTGGGGCATTTAAATAAGTCGGGGGACACCCCCGCACGCACACACCCAGGCTGTGTCAGGAGCAATGAGAGAGTAAAAGAACATACACAGAGAGAGAGAGAGAGATCACACCGAGCGGATGAACGAATGGGAACGTCCAGAATCGCCTCTGCTGGATCCTACCGTGGAGTCCAGCCGTTTGCCATCGGCCAGAGGCCCCAAAGAAAAATCACATGCGGGGCTGGAACAGGGAGCGAACGTACCCTGGGGGGTGTCTCGCCTGCAGCCAGACAGAGGTACACTGCTGGCAGGCAGGGGAGGACAATGGCTCAGCTTGGCAGTGGCACACATGAAAAATAAAATGAAATTAACCAGCTGGATGGGAAGTCGGAAGGCCTGGGCAGTAAGTTGGGGGGGGGGAGATGCCCTGCTGTAGCTCCTAGGATCCCTTTCCTAGGAATGCTGTGCTCCTAGGATCCCTTTCCTAGGAATAAGCCCCAGTGAATGAAATGGGACTTACTCCTGAGTAGACCTTCTTAGAATTGGCACCAAAGCTCTTTGGAATTTACTTCCCTTTGGTATGTCAGATGCACTTTGGGTTTCCAGGATGCGATCTCTCTCTCTCTCCCCCTCTCTCTAATTTCTTTATTTTTTCTATAAAAAAATGTCTTTTTAGAACAACAAAGACCTCAAGGTGGCTTGCATAGTAACAAAATACAGTAACAACGGGAAGAAAGGAATTGACTTTGAAAACAATCTGTCCCCGACAATAACAGCAATCAAAGAGGATTTGTACAGGACTATTCCATGAGATTAGGACATAAAGCTTTTGTGAAATAAGAATGTGTTGAAATGTGTCTTTCTCATTGGCTCGTTTAGATGTTTCTGGTGTAGCTCCACAAGAGAGGGGCCGCCAGTGAAAATACCTTCACCTCGGTAGTAACCAATGGAGATTAGAAAGTGCTGGTATGCAATAAAGACCTCTCCTGATCTTCAATCACAAGGAGAAAACACATGGGGAGGGGAAATGCTCTTTGACCTAGGTCACGTGGGGAAAACAGCG
This sequence comes from Gekko japonicus, assembly GCF_001447785.1. Classification (NCBI taxonomy): domain Eukaryota; kingdom Metazoa; phylum Chordata; class Lepidosauria; order Squamata; family Gekkonidae; genus Gekko; species Gekko japonicus. Next base: position 335,643 of record NW_015171558.1, read on the forward strand.
TGAAGCTGCAGCCTATTTATGCCAACCCATAGTGTTTTCAAGGCAAAAGAAAAACAGAGGTGGTGTGTCATTGCCTGCCACTGCATAGCAACTCTGGACTTCCCTGGTGGTCTCCCATACAAATACTAACCAGGATTGACACTGCTTAACTTCTGAGATCAGATGAGATCGGGCTACCTTGGTCAGGGCATGGAGGAGTTAAAGTAAAGGTAAAGGTTCCCTTGCTTGAAAGCCAGTCGAATCCGACTCTAGGGTTGCGGTCCTCATCTCCGTTTCAAAGCCGAAGAGCCAGCGCTGTCCGAAGACGTTTCCGTGGTCATGTGGCCGGCATGACTAAACACCAAGGCGCACGGAACGAGATCTGCGCACTCCCCCCGCCCCCAATAGCTAGCAATCCAAAACAGTCCAGTGGAGCCTGAGCGGTGGGTGTTGCCTTCCGACACACTTCCGGTGATGGCAGGGGGTGGGGCCTATGCAAATAAGTTATGCTAATGAGTTATGCTAATGAGCTCCTGCACCTCCTTTTCTACAAAATGACCCCGGCTCCTGTCCAAATACTAGCCAGGGCCGACCCTGCTTAGCTCTTAAGGCCTGCCTGTAGGGTTTTCGAGGGAAGAGACTAACAGAGGTGGTTCGCCACTGCCTGCCTCTGCGCAGCAACCCTGGACTTCCTTGGTGGCCTCCCATCCAAGGACTAACCACAGCTGACCTTGCTTAGCTTCTTACCTCAACCCCGTTGGGCTTTCAAGGCATGAGGTGAGCAGAGGTGGCTTGCCATTGCCTGCCTCTGCAGAACAGCCCTGGGCTTCCTTGGTGGTCGCCAAACCACGGTCTGACAAGGCCTGACCCTGCAAAGCTCCCAAGAGCTAAGGAGACTTGGCTAGCCTGGGCCATCCAGGTCAGGGGGACCCAAGCCACACAAGCCTTCAAAGTTGCACACTAACATCTTGAATGCCACCCCAGGCGGACTAAACACTATGTTCTATATCCCATGGAACTAGCTCTGGACGGAAGGAGGAGGAGAGATTGGATTTATACCCCGCCCTTCACTACCCAGAGGAGTCTCCGAGTGGCTTACTGAGCGGCTTACCTCACAGGGTGTCTGTGGTGGGGAGGGGAAGGGAAAGGAGTTTGTCAGCCGCTCTGAGACTCCTTTGGGTAGTGAAGGGCGGGGTATACATCCAATCTCTTCTTCTTCTTCTTTTACCTCACAGGGTGTCTGTGGTGGGGAGGGGAAGGGAAAGGAGTTTGTCAGCCGCTCTGAGACTCCCTTGGGTAGTGAAGGGCGGGGTATAAATCCAGTCTCTTCTTCTTCTTCTTTTACCTCACAGGGTGTCTGTGGTAGGGAGGGGAAGGGAAAGGAGTTTGTCAGCCGCTCTGAGACACCTTTGGGGAGTGAAGGGCGGGGTATAAATCCAGTCTCTTCTTCTTCTTTTACCTCACAGGGTGTCTGTGGTGGGGAGGGAAAGGGGAAGGAGTTTGTAAGCCGCTCTGAGACACCTTTGGGTAGTGAAGGGCAGGGTATAAATCCAGTCTCTTCTTCTTCTTCTTTTACCTCACAGGGTGTCTGTGGTGGGGAGGGGAAGGGAAAGGAGTTTGTCAGCCGCTCTGAGACTCCCTTGGGTAGTGAAGGGCGGGGTATAAATAGAGATGTGAAGGTCCGGGGGAAAAAACGGAAAAATTCAGGGGGGGGGAAACGGGTTTTTTTCCTGAAGCCTTTTTTGTTGTTTTTTTCCGAAAAATTGGAAAAATCGAAAAAAGAAAAGAAAAAAATTGATTATGGAATGTTTTATTTTAACATGATGAATAAAGTATTTTAAGACAAGGTGTTCAAATATTTTCCAAATCATTTCTAAAATATATATATATGGTATCAGATTGATCTAATTTCTGTGCACTGAGGACAAGCAAGTCCTAGGTTACAAACTGAACTCTCCAATGCAAGAACAAGATGCATTTCTTCCTTTAGGAGGTGGTATTGTCAGAAGAAAATAAAAAGGTTTCAGTTTTGTTTTTGCATGTGGGTGGGTATTCTGTTTGTAATAATTGTTTGGATACACTATATTTTTAATATGCTAGTTGTGATCATTTCATGCCAAGTAAAAATGTCCATAGTCATATTTTATGTTCCTAAAGTAACAGAATGACTTTCAATCTAGAAAAGACAAAAAAAAAGGCTAATGTAGCATTTTTTTCCATTTTTCCGAAAATTTCCGTTTTCTCCCGGAAAAAAACGGGGGGAAAAACAGGGTTTTTTCCGAGCTTCAAAATTTCCAGAAATTTTACATCTCTAGGTATAAATCCAATCTCCTCCTTCTCCTCTTCTTCTTCTCCTTCTCCTCCTCCTCCTCGCCAGCAGCCAGACTGAAGTGGATCCATCACCCATGAGTGCCCGGAAGTGACCGTGGGTGACTGCCTTCCTCGTTAGGCAAAGTTGCAGCTTTTCCAGTCACATCCTTTGTACCCAACTTGAATGGAGAGCAAGGCCATTCTCCCTCCCTGCCTCATTTTGCGACCGGGTGGTCAAGGAAGATGCAGAGCCCAGATTCAAGAAGCTAGCTCTCTCTGCCCTCCTGTACCCCTTACCCTCTCAACCAGTCACAGTAGCGAAACATGGTTCGATTCCCAGAAATTCTCTATCCTCACCAGGGCTTTTTCCCCTGGGGGAACGTGCTTGAACAGAGTTCCAGAACCTCTTCGACAAAAGGCTTTTTAAAATGTTAAAAAGTTTATGACTTTTCAGCATACAGGTTGAAAACGTCAGTTTCCTCTTGAGAGTTCCAGCCCCTCTTCCCCCCCCCCCAAAAAAAGAGCCCTGATCCTAACACATGTCAGCAACTGAGATTTGCCCACAAAATCCGACAGGGGGAAGCTGCTACAGCCTCTTGTTTCAACAGGGACGTCCCAAATCAGGACGGATTCGAGTAATTTTATCCACAAAGACTCTGGCAAACGCCCCAGGGGTTCTCTGTGTTTTGAATCAGTCTGCTCTGGATACATCAAAAAAGGGAATGCAGCTAGGGATGCCAGCCTCCAGGGAGGACCTGGAGATCCCTTCAAATTATAGCTCATCTCTAGATTGCACATCCCCTGGAGAAAATGGCTGTTTTGGACAGTAGATTTTATGTCACTGTACCCCACTCCCATCTCTAGTTCCAGCTCCTGCCAACCTAGCAGTTCGAAAGCAAGAAATTGCAAGTAGATAAATAGGTACCACTTTGGTGGGAAGGTAACAGCGTTCCGTGTGCCTTGGTGTTTAGTCAAGCCGGCCACATGACCACGGAAACGTCTTCAGACAGCGCTGGCTCTTTGGCTTTGAAACGGAGATGAGCACCGCAACCCTAGAGTTGGATTCGACTGGCTTTCGAGCAAGGGAACCTGTACCTTTACCTTTACCCCACTGAGGTCCCTGTCCTCTCCAGGCTCCATCCCCAAATCTCTAGGAGTTCCCAACCTGGATCTGGCCACCCTACACCCCCAATCCCTCACCAGTGGCCAGGGGTGACCCGGCAACCTTAACAACCCCAAACCAAAACTTGAATTAGCTACTGCAAAGACTGAGCGGGAACAATGTTAAAAATGAATATTGGGGTATTTTGTCAGATTGCTGGTGGATGTATACCTACACACCACAAAGGGAACGAATGGCCCAAATTAGCTGTAATTTACAACCATGGAATGTCCAGCTCGTAAGCTCGGAAGCCTGATAAAAAGACCTCTTTGGCATTAAGAAGCCTGTAATGGGCCAATCCAGCCAGGCGGTGGCAGTGCGGCGCTACGATTCAAAGCAGCCCAGGAAGAACCAACGTCATCAAGCCAAGCCAAAAAGTGAATGCCTCCGGAACATGTCTGAAGCCTACAGCTGAACAAAAAATCCCCGTCGGCTGCAAAATGTGTGCGATTTAAAGAATTATATGTTGTCCTCCCTTACCCCTATAAAATTGTTAGTCCCTTGTGTGAAACCGTGTAACTGTAAAATCGCTCAGAACCAGCAACTCTGCCGGATTGAGCGATCAATAAATTGAAATGTATTATTATTGTTGTTGTTGTTGTTGTTGTTGTCATTATTATTATTATTATTATTATTATTATTATTATTTAATGTGCGAGCATGGGGAATCATGGAGCAAGGTGCATGATCTTAATGCTCCACTTGGCCATGCAGTATAAAATGTGCAAGAATCATTCGACACCTGTTGTGGCTGGCTTGTTATACCAACAATCGTTCTTGGTGTATATGCGTATCTATGTACTGGTGACCACTGAAGAAGGCCCATTGGCGCATGGAAACATACACATATGCAGCCTGATGCCACAGTCCCAAGTACTGCACTATTAATTCTCATTTATTTCAATGGGACAATTGAGCATAAGACCATAAGAAGAGCCATGCTGCATCAGACCAGTCGTCCAACTAGTCCAGCATCCTGTCTCACACAGTGGCCAACCAGTTCCTCTGGAGGGCCAACAACAGGGCATAGAGGCTCAGGCCTTCCTAAGAACATAAGAAGACCCTGCTAAATCAGACCAATGGTCCAGCTAGTCCAGCATCCTATCTCACACAGTGGCCAGCCAGTTCCTCTGGACGTCCAATAACAGGACATAGAGGCCGAGGCCTTCCCCTGATAAGAAGAGCCCTGCTGGCTCAGACCAGTGGTCTGTCCAGCCCAGCATCCCATCTCACACAGTGGCCAACCAATTCCTCTGGAGACACAAAAACAGGGATTAGAGGCTGAGGCCTTCCTAAGAACATCAGAAGAGCCCTGCTGGATCAGACCTGTGGTCCATCTAGTTCAGCGTCCCGTCTCACACAGTGGCCAGCTACGGGCCTGCGCCAGGGGCTGCCGGCCCTTGGAGACAGTATCGTGCCCCAAAACATCCATTTGTGTTTGCATTTATTTATCCATATCCTGCTTTTGCCCCCTCTTGGGGTTCAAAGTGACTTTTAGACAGGGTTGCCGTGTCCCCTCGTCACAATGGTGGGGGGATTTGGGGGGCATTCCAGGATGTGCAAATGCAATGACATCGCCCAGAAGTGATGTTATCACGTTGGTGATGTGGGGGGCAACACTCTGGTTTTGGGGCAAAAACTCTATGATAAGACTGGCTTCTAACCATAGAGTTTTGCCCACAAACCAGAGCGTGACGTCCCCAAAGTGATGACATCACTTCCGGGTGATGTCATAATGTCAGGGACGTTGCGCAGTGACATTGCTGTTTAGGGGTGGGCAAAAGAAAAAAAATGGGGAAATCCCCGCCAGGACCTGGGGACGGGCAACCCTACTTTTAGAACACCAGCCTCCCCCCCTCCATTTCCCCACAACAACAGCCTTGTGAGGAAGGCAAGGCTGAGAGCCTGTGACAGGTCCAAGGTCACCCAGCAAGCTTCCATGGCAGAAATGGGGATTTGAATCTGAGTTGCACAGGGTCCTAGTTTGCCAGACTCTCCACTAAAGCACACTGGCTCTCCATTTATTCCCAAATGGCTAAGGAAAGATGTTCCCCATAATTTAGACAGATCACGAGGGGGGGGTGAGTCCGTGCTTGGCTCCCGTGCCCTTTTCTTACATGCCCAGGGTAATGCCAATCATCACTTTGGGGTGAGATCCAGTGTGGCGTGGTGGTTAAGAGCGGCGGACTCTAATCTGGAGAACTCCTCCATATGCAGCCAGCTGGGTGACCTTGGGTCAGTCACAGTTCTCTCACTCACCCCACCTACCTCACAGGGTGTCTGCTGTGAGGAAAGGAAGGGAAGGAGATTGTAAGCCACTCTGAGACACTGAGTGAAAGGTGGGGTATAAAATCCAATCTCTTCTTCCTCCTCCTCCTCTTCTTTATTTATTATTTATTTATTATTCAGTTTTATACTCCACCCTCCCTGCAAGCGGACTGAGAGCAGATCAGAACACAAAATCAAAAGCATATAAAAATTTCAAACGTATAAAAATAAATATAAACATGGAATCAACCCCCTGCACAATGCGGGAAATTCACAAATACCTCCCCCACAATTCTTCTCCTTCTCCTTCTCCTTGAAGGGATTTTCCTCCAGGCTGGACTGGCCCAGGGATCCTGGCATTTTTTTGCCTTGTCCTAGGCATAGATCCGGGGTCACTGGGATAACGAGGGAGGGAGCTGTGAACTTCCTGCATTGTGCAAGGGGTTGGACTAAATAGTCCTCGGGAGCTCTTCCAGCTCTATGTTTCTGACGCCTCCATAGCAGACACCAGAGGCGCTGCCTAGCCCCTTAAGCAACGGTTAGTGACTCTGGACTTCCTTAAGCTCACTGAGGTGTGTGAGTAACACTCCTGGAGCCATAGCACATGCTGTGAATCAAAAGGCATGGAAAAGAAGACGGTGCAACATGACTCACACTCATGAGTTCTTACTCCCAGAAGGAGCCGGGTGGCAGTTTCATAAGTCTGCATTGTCATGAATCAGGTTGGTGTAGTTTCCTCCGGACCATTCATGCGCTAGCTTTGCAAAGCTCCTGTGGAAAACCGAGCATCCCAGAAACGCTGCCTGCCTCTATGGACGCTGAAAAGAAGCCAGGTGAGGATATGTCGCTAACCCCTACGTGAAACACAAGCAACCCCAATTTTGCTAGGTTCACAACACGCCACGTGCACTGTTATCCTCCCCTCCCCGCCCTTTTCGGCTACTTTTTTTGTCATGAGATCCCCTATCCAAAGCTTCCTTAAAACGATATTAAAGACAGCAGCAAAACAGGTTTCCCCCCCCCTTCCCAGCTGTAAATATTTAATGCACAAAATTTGACATTGATGCATTTTTAATACTGGCACAATTAAATCTGCCAGGTGATTAAGTATTAATAGCTCTTAATAAGTGCAACTATCTCGCCTTCCAAACAGGATGGGTTGGAAAGCTGAGGAAATGGAAGTCCTGTCGCTGCTGGTGTGTGTGTGTGTGTGTGTGTGTGTGTGTGATCTTCACAGAGACAGACACGGAACTGCTTAACGCATTTCAAACCGTCCCCGAAGTTCTATTCCATCTGTCTGATCGCCGCCTCACCTCCGCGAAGACAGGAACCACCAAAGACGCCGACTTGGATGGATGCACAAAATCAAGGGCCGCTTTTAATTAGATGAATGATGACACGTAAGTGCGTTGACGGAGCGATATATTTAAAGCAGAGGGAGGTGTTTGATTTGTATGCAGGCCTGCACGGTCACAGATATCTGGGACAGAGGAGATTAAGCAAAGGAAAAAAGCAATGCGGACAGAATTCAGCGTATGCAAAGAGAGAGGGGCAAAGACTCCCTCTCTTTCCTTAGGAGGCTAGATGCTGTATGAAGAGTTTAACTAGCTTGTTGAGGACTTTTCGGCTCAGGGATCATGGGTGGCTTCGTACAGATGAAACTGCCTAATACCGAATTGCACCCTTGGCCCATCACGTTCAGTATTGTCTACTTAACCTGGCAGACGCTCTCCAGGGTCTCAGGCAGAGGTCTTTCCCATCACCAGCTGCCTGGTCCTTTTAACCGGAGGTGCCAAGGATTGAACCGGGGACCTTCTGCATGCCAAGCAGAGGCTCTGCCACTGAGCCACAGACCTTTCCCATCACCCTTAAGCCAAATGTCCACATGACCTTCCCGAAACTACTCAGAGTATTCAGCCCAAAGCCTTCCAATCAGTCCTCAGGTCTGACACAGAAAAGATCGTGCACACATTTCTTTATTGTTCTGGGACAGAACTGCCTGTGTCGTCGCTGTTTAAACTGGTTTGGTGTCTTGCTTGGGGACCAAAAAATGAAAAGCTTTCCACGTCTCTCCACATGTTGATGTTTTTGCTTATTGCCATGATCTGTATCCTTCTCTGTTTCCAGTCTCTGATGCGTACACTCAAACTTGACTCAAATATATATTTTCACAGAGCATTTCCGGGAACATCTTTAAGAGAGGCTGGGAATTAAAACCTCGCTTTCTCTCTGACGACAAGTTATTTACTGCTTCTTTTGCAGCTGATAAAACTATCTGCCGCCGTGCCAATTTGTACTCGGCATCCAGAAGGGGTGCTTTTTTTGAAATGGACATGCCAGAAAAAGTTGTAAAAGCTGGTATTGCTGCTGTTTTGTGGCTGAGAGTCAGGTCTGCACTGAAACAAGATGTGATCTCAAATCCCAGCTTGCCTTGAAACGTTATATGCCACCCACCTCCACCTGCTAAAAAATAATCATCTGGGAGGGTCGTATTTCATAGGACACCGACAACCCAGTCATCAGTACAGTAACTATGGAGTCCCAGAGATTTCATTACAATTTACTTTCATATAAATACGCATGAAGTCATGGCTTAAGAGGTGATGTAGCCTAGACAATATGTTACAGTAAGGGTGAGTGCTTGGGGTTAAAGCACTTCGGGCTCGTTAGCTAGAAGAAACTACGACTGAGGGGTGACATGATCGAGGTGTACAAGATTATGCATGGGATAGAGCGGGTAGAGAAAGAGGTACTTTTCTCCCTTTCTCACAATACAAGAACTCGTGGGCACTCCATGAAATTGCTGAGCAGTTGGGTCAGAACGGATAAAAGGAAGTCCTTCTTCACCCAAAGAGTGATTCACACATGGGATTCACTACCACAGGAGGTGGTGGTGGCTACAAGCACGGACGGCTTCAAGAAGGAATTGGATAAGCATATGGAGCAGAGGTCCATCAGTGGCTATTAGCCACAAGGTATAGATAGGAGCTCTCAGTCTGGGGCAAGTGATGCTCTGTATTCTTGGTGCTTGGGTGGGGGGCAGCAGTGGGAGGGCTTCTAGTGTCCTGGTCCCACTGCTGGACCTCCTGATGGCACCTGGTATTTTGGCCACTGTGTGACAGAGTGTTGAACTGGATGGGCCATCGGCCTGATCCACCATTGGATTCTCTTATGTTCTTATCTTCTTATGTCCTGATGTGGGTGACCCTGAATTCAAATCTCCCTTCTGCCACTGATTTCCTAGGGTGGTCTTAGTCAAGTCACTCTGCCTCACCTTTGTGTCTGCAACGTTGGGGGTTATGGTAATAATATAGGCCCACCTTGAGGGGATTATTTTTAGGATTAAAGTAAAGCAATGTTTGCAAATCCCCTCGAACAGCAAAAGTGCTTGTAGAACTCAGCATGTGTTGTCATTTTAAGGTCAGCTGGACTTCTAGAAAAAGACAGGGCTTGTTGGACACACACAGCTATTTTATCTCCAGAGAAGAATTAGGGGTGGGGGGAGAGATACTTACGAGAAGAAGGAAAAGTAGGCAAGGAGTGCAATGCGGGGACCTGACTCAGAGCCCAACTGATCTGGCTTCCTCTCTTAATTCCCCCATTCACTGTTTTGCAGTTAACTAAGAAAACTGACCACTGATGTAACTCCAGGACATTTCTTCATCACCTGTTCACACGACACCTTCAGCGAACAGCAAGACACTGACCTTAAGAGGCCCTGAAAATTCCTTTTAATAGCAGACTTTATGATTTTGTGCGCACCTATCAGTAGGAGAGCATTCTTGGTGTACAGAATTTAAAAAAAAATTAACATTGCCAATGAGAAAAAGACTGTCTTCGCCTGCCTCAAGACCTAAGGAAGACTGAACCAGTTTTTTTGCTTTCTAGGAGATGAACAACTGTTGGGAAGCAGTTAGATCCAAGTCCAGTAGCAACTCAGAGAGCAGCAAGAGTTTCAGGGTGTAAGCTTTTGAGAGTCCACCTAGCTAGGATAAAAGAGATCTACATTTCTACTCTGCCACGTCTAACAAAGGGAACTTTGCCTCTCAAAAGCTTATCCCCTGAAATCCTTGTTGGTCCCTTGCGGTAGTCCCTTTCTACTGCAGCAGAAAAGAAGCAAGAGTCCAGGAGCACCTGAAAGACTAACAAAATTGGCGGCAGGATAGGCACTTTCGTGAGTCACTGCTCACTTCTTCAGTTCTGGAAAGAGCAAGAGTCCAGGAGCACCTGAAAGACTAACAAAACTGGTGGCAGAATAGGCACTTTCGTGAGCCACTGCTCACTTCTTTAGATCTGAAAAGAGCAAGAGTCCAGGAGCACCTGAAAGACTAACAAAACTGGTGGCAGGATAGGCACTTTCGTGAGCCACTGCTCACTTCTTTAGATCTGAAAAGAGCAAGAGTCCAGGAGCACCTGAAAGACTAACAAAATTGGTGGCAGGATAGGCGCTTTTCAGATCTAAAGTTCTAAAGAGCAAGAGTCCAGGAGCACCTGAAAGACTAACAGAACTGGTGGCAGGATAGGCGCTTTTCAGATCTAAAGTTCTAAAGAGCAAGAGTCCAGGAGCACCTGAAAGACTAACAGAACTGGTGGCAGGATAGGCGCTTTTCAGATCTAAAGTTCTAAAGAGCAAGAGTCCAGGAGCACCTGAAAGACTAACAGAACTGGTGGCAGGATAGGCGCTTTTCAGATCTAAAGTTCTAAAGAGCAAGAGTCCAGGAGCACCTGAAAGACTAACAGAACTGGTGGCAGGATAGGCGCTTTTCAGATCTAAAGTTCTAAAGAGCAAGAGTCCAGGAGCACCTGAAAGACTAACAGAACTGGTGGCAGGATAGGCGCTTTTCAGATCTAAAGTTCTAAAGAGCAAGAGTCCAGGAGCACCTGAAAGACTAACAGAACTGGTGGCAGGATAGGCGCTTTTCAGATCTAAAGTTCTAAAGAGCAAGAGTCCAGGAGCACCTGAAAGACTAACAGAACTGGTGGCAGGATAGGCGCTTTTCAGATCTAAAGTTCTAAAGAGCAAGAGTCCAGGAGCACCTGAAAGACTAACAGAACTGGTGGCAGGATAGGCGCTTTTCAGATCTAAAGTTCTAAAGAGCAAGAGTCCAGGAGCACCTGAAAGACTAACAGAACTGGTGGCAGGATAGGCGCTTTTCAGATCTAAAGTTCTAAAGAGCAAGAGTCCAGGAGCACCTGAAAGACTAACAGAACTGGTGGCAGGATAGGCGCTTTTCAGATCTAAAGTTCTAAAGAGCAAGAGTCCAGGAGCACCTGAAAGACTAACAGAACTGGTGGCAGGATAGGCGCTTTTCAGATCTAAAGTTCTAAAGAGCAAGAGTCCAGGAGCACCTGAAAGACTAACAGAACTGGTGGCAGGATAGGCGCTTTTCAGATCTAAAGTTCTAAAGAGCAAGAGTCCAGGAGCACCTGAAAGACTAACAGAACTGGTGGCAGGATAGGCGCTTTTCAGATCTAAAGTTCTAAAGAGCAAGAGTCCAGGAGCACCTGAAAGACTAACAGAACTGGTGGCAGGATAGGCGCTTTTCAGATCTAAAGTTCTAAAGAGCAAGAGTCCAGGAGCACCTGAAAGACTAACAGAACTGGTGGCAGGATAGGCGCTTTTCAGATCTAAAGTTCTAAAGAGCAAGAGTCCAGGAGCACCTGAAAGACTAACAGAACTGGTGGCAGGATAGGCGCTTTTCAGATCTAAAGTTCTAAAGAGCAAGAGTCCAGGAGCACCTGAAAGACTAACAAAACTGGTGGCAGAATAGGCCCTCTCGTGAGTCACTGCTCACTTTTTCAGATACAGCTAGAATGTGACTCGATCTGTCTTTATAATCACAAGGCTGATGTACTTCCATCCTGTATGGCTAAATGTGGTGCCCTCCATGGAGATAGATCAGGATGGGTAGCCGTGTTTGTCTGTACCAACAGAAAAGTGCAAGAGTCCGGTAGCACCTTCAAGACTTAACAAAATTTGTGGCAGGGGAGGAGCTTTCGTGAGTCACTGCTCACTTTTTCGGTTCTGAAAAGAGCAAGAGTCCAGGAGCACCTGAAAGACTGAACAAAACTTGTGGCAGGGCATGAGATTTTGTGAGTCTCTGCTCACTTCTACAGATCTGAAAAGAGCAAGAGTTTGGTAACACCTTAAAGACTAACAGAATTCATGGCAGGGTTGGGTCTTTTGTGAGTCACTCCTCACTTCTTCAGTCTCACAAAAGCTCCTCCCCTGCCACAAATGTGTAGCCTTTAAGGTGCTACTGGACTCCTGCTCTTTTCTGCTGCTACAGACAGACTAACATGGGTAACCCATCTTGTTCTTTTGCAGACCTGCACAGATACCCACTGAAACTTCACCAAAAAGACTTCGTTGAACATCTAAGAACGGATTGTATGCTGAACGAAGAGGACATTTCTGGATTGCTGTCCCCACCACAATCCCTTATACGCTCCATATTTGTCATTACAATCAATGCTAACACACATCCTAAGTAATGTTTTTATTATCAAGGTTTTTTTTCTCCCACCTCTGTTTTTGTCGATGGAGTTCAAAGAAAATCTGGAGGCCAGTGCTGCTCCCACTGGGACAGATTCCATGCATTTAAGAACACCTCCCGGGGTCTGTTCTATTCCTATTTTGCATTTCGGATTCCCCGCCCCCTTTATGCATCCAACACAGACTTGGGAACCAGCCAAAGCTAAACACAGCCCCACCTTACTCCTTGTTCAGCACTGTTTCCTCCCTAACTTCAAAGCAAAAGAAAGCGGTATTCCCCAGATAGGAAATGTACTATCCAATTTGAAAATAAATAAATAAAAAACAAAAATACATACTTGTCAAGGTGAAAGGAGACTATAATTCAGTTAGTTCCATGATGCTTCCTGGAGGCAAGACGAAACTTCCACACAGAGACGGGCACACACACTTAACTTTCCACCTTTGTGCACAAATTAAGTCAGCAAGAGGAAAGGAGCTGGTGACCTTTTTCAGCTATGCTAACAAGTGCAGTCCTAAGGACACTTTCCTGGGAGGAAGCCCCATTTAATGGGCCTGAGTTAGAAAGAGAGCTCGAAGGGACTCTCAAGGGCCATCTAGTCCAACCCCCTACGGAACACAGGAAATTCACAACTACCTCTCACTCCCCCCCATGACCTCTACTCTAGCTGATCTCCTCAGGGCTGCTCTAGATGCAGCCACCACTGGAGTCCAGTGTTCCCTCCAAGCTGAGTTAGTGTGAGCAAGGTCAGAGTTGTTTAGTCTCTGGCTCACACATTTTTGTCTTAGCTCACATAGTAGAATTTTTGCTCACAAGACTCCACAGCTTAGAGGGAGCATTGCTGGGGTCTATTTCCTTGTTCCGCGTTGACCCACACAGGCGCCAGAACCGCCTGCCAGTTCCCACTCCTGCCCGCAGCACCGATGCACACGCTTTGTCAATGGACCCACCTTTGCAAGGAACTCGAGACCTGATGGACGCCCCTCCCGAAGACCCCCCTGTCAGTCTTTCCCAAAGGCCCCTCCCCACCTCTTCTTGCTCCCCAGGTTCATTCCCTGGCCAGTCCGCACGCTTCTCCCCCCCCTCCCGCCCGCCCAACTTTGCAAACACAATAACGGAAACGGGGGGGGGGAGAAAACATGTGGCCAGTTGAGTGGAGCCAGCCTGCTCCGGATCCAGAAGGGGTGGGTGTCCTGGTCTTAGGGACCCGTTCCCGACCCACCACCACCACCACGGGACCCTCCCGCACATGCGTGCGCGTCCTCACACTCTCCTCTCCTCACGTGACCCAACTTTACACACATAATTACTCATCACATGTCTGTGTTTTGAAGAGAGCTGGCACCGGAGGGAGAAGAGGAGGGGGGAGGGAGGGGGTTGAGGGGGGGCTGCTCTCCCCCTCCCTTCCCCTGCCCGCCCCTCCCGTG
>NW_015171558.1:349419-349706 GCF_001447785.1 Gekko japonicus
CCCGGCCCGGGGGGGGGGGGGCCCCTGCGCGTCTGAACGCGGCTTCCCCGCCCCTGACACGCGTCCGGCCGCCGGCCGTACCTTTGTGCATGCCGGTGAAGCGGTCCTTGAGGACGGTGAGCTCGTAGATCTTGCCGAACTCCTCGAAGAGGGGCTTGAGGTCGCCCTCCTCCAGGTTGCGCGGGATCTGCCCGACGAAGAGCTTGATGGCATCGTGGTCCTTCATGGCGATGGGCCCGCCGGCCGCCAGCCCGTTCATCCTCCCGCCGCTGTCCGTGGTGCTGAAC